>NW_027445466.1:0-157842 GCF_035582795.1 Mycteria americana | reverse complement strand
ACAAATATGTACCGTGGTAACTGTCCTAGACAAAGAAAGCCTTTACTTCACCAAGTGCTGTGGTTTAGCCCCAGTCAGCAATTAAGCACCACACAGCCGCTTGCTCACCCTCCCCACCGGTGGGATGGGGGAGGGAATTGGAAGAGCAAAAGTAAGAAAACTTGTGGGTTGAGATAAGAACAGTTTAATAGTTGGAACGAAATAATAATAATAATAGTAATAATAATAATGATAATATGTAATGAGAAGGAAAACAACAGGAAAGTGAGAGAGGAACAAAACCCAGGAAAAAAACAGTGATACAACCACTCACCACCTGCCAACTGACGCCCAGCCAGTCCCCAAGCAGCGACCGCTACCTCCCAGCCAACGCCCCCCAGTTTATATACTGAGCATGATGTCATATGGTATGGAATAGCCCTTTGGCCAGTTTGGATCAACTATCCTGGCTGTGCCCCATCCCAGTTTCTTGTGCGCCTGGCAGGGCATGAGAAGCTGAAAAGTCCTTGAGCAGTGTAAACACCACTTAGCAACAGCTAAAGCAGCAGTGTGTTATCAACATTATTCTCATGCTAAATCCAAACCACAGCACTATACCAGCTACTAGGAAGAAAATTAACTCTATCCCAGTCGAAACCAGGACACCAAGCTATTGTCACTCTTCAGCTGATCCATTTAGATGTGTACTGATTGACTTTTAAGGAGAATTCATTTTTCTATCAGTTTGTTATTAGATGGCTGGAGCTCTCTCCACTGGGTACTTAGCAAGTGGATTGAAAACAAGCATGTATCTGTCTCTCTGGATATACATGCAAGGATAGTCTATTCAGAAGGCAGATGTCAATGCTTCTCTTCTATGGTCAATGAATTGTCCCACAACACTCAAAGAGGGCTTATTCCTCTTTTTCCATGATACACCTGTTGTGCATGTTCAAATTGACCTCTGCAGGCTTGCATGATTTGTGAATAAATGCATTGGTTGCTGTCCTCATATATACCGTCTCTTTCTAGGAGAGGTGCTCCCACTAGTAATCTTCTACAGAACTACCATAATCCTCAGCTTGGCACAGGCGTAGCAAACTCCTGCCTTTTTGTGCAGCCACTGTTGCTTATCCTGTATGTCTGAAATCTGAATCCAGTGGTTTGTGATCTGGATCAGAGAGAATACCCTGTATGATTCTGTTCAGCAGGTAGAAACAGCTGCTTTGGGCTTCTAGAACTGCAGCTGGCACGATCTCCCCGTTGTTTGTCTGGGCCTCAGTACTATTTGAGCTCCTCCTCCATCACAAAGTTCCAGTGCAGGCCTTTCTTGACAGGTGGCTGAGTGACAGTTAGGGTTTCCTTTTGAGAAGAGCTCTAGGGGTTGGTTTCAGGATAGGACTTCTGTAAAAGCTTCTGGTTTTGTCATTAGTAGTCCTTTTTCCTACAATTTGAAACTGCTCTGAAGTCCAGAGGAAGCTTGCTGTTCGGTTCCCTAGGGGGAAAGATCAGGAATTAGTTTCAGCGAAATGATTTCTCAGTTTTCTGAAGAAGCATTCTGTCATTTGGAAATAGAAGTAAAATCTTCATTTCATGGTTGAAATAATGTCTTCTGGTAGGTATGTTTTGGTCTAAGAGAGGTTCCTGCCTGTAGGAATAATATACTGAAAAATGGAGCATACATTGTGAAATGTTCCTCTTCTGTGTGTGATCACTGAGCAAAACCACCCTGACAGAGCTTGACTGGAGATACAGCACCTTTGGTTTTCAGACCATCGTTCTGATTCGGTCTGCAAAGGTAAGGGCTTTTAGTATGTCCAGCTCTAGGCAGGTTACAGGGAATGGCCGCTGATAGCGCTTTAAAATATTTAGTCACAGCCAGCTCGTGTAAGTACAATATACAAACCATTCTCATGGAGAGATCTGTGTGTTTTACGCTTCCTCAGTCCAAGTGTCTCAGGGAGTTGGGTTTTTTTGTTTGGGCCTTCCGTAAAAGTTCAGAAGGCTTTCCTCCTCTTCAGAAGACTAACAGGGTGTAAGCCAAGGCAAAGCATGGATAGCTTCAGGCACATGCTGTTTTCAAAAGGCTTTTCAAGGCTGTCTTCATAAGTAATTTTGTTTGAGTCCCTCTGCTGTGCAAAAAGTGAATGGAAGGAATCCATGTCTCTTGGGCTGATTCAAACTAGATGATTAGCTTAAGAGGGGAGATACCACTTTAGTGGCAGCTAATTCTGCCCTACTTGTGAAAGCAAGCTCAGTAAAACCTCAAAATCTCTGTGATCCAAAGTCCAGCACTGCCAGTTGTGTTTCCATTTCAATGTAAAGCACTGAGTAGCTGAGAAGTGTGGCTGCTGCTGGATTAAGCTCCAAGAAATAGACAGAGATGGCAGGCTCTCTTCTGTGTTCTGTCAGTCTCGAGCACTAGCAGCGTGGGTGAATCGTTTTTCAGGAACAGCTAGGAAAGCAATGGCGCAGAGTTTTCATGCTTCAGCTAAGTGCCTCTTTTGCTGCAGGGCAAGCTAGTCAGACTTTGGAATGGGGTTTATGCAGGGGAGACTTTGCTGTGGTTTGTTTTTCTCCAGAGATCTCTTGGTTTTGTAGCCTAACAGCAGCAAAAGCAACTTAAGCTAGATGAGGAAAGAACCTCATGCATTAGCAGACTCCCCTTTAGTGACCTTTGAGGCCATTTTGCTGTTGGCATTCAAACTCTGGAAAAAAGTGGAAAAGATTTTGCTGCTTGTGTTTGATTCTCAAACCTGAAGATTTCTTGCAATGGCCTGACAGTGTGTTGAGACGATAAAAGCGCGATATAACCTAGAACATTTAGCTTTTCTATCTGTAAGGGGATTCTCTGAAGTGCTATGGAATGACATATTAATATACCTTCTTAGGAAATGACTCATGCTTTGTTCTGTGGTTATGTTGTTTTCAGAATGCACAGATGATAATGCCCTGATTCCTAGGAACCCAGTGGTGATGGTTGGAAGAATCCCTGCTGGAGGAGTTAAAGCCACCAGCAAAAACATCTGTTCTGTAAGTATCCATAAAGCATGGTACCCTTTGTTAGGGGTGCCACTGTGGTAACTTTTTTAATGGATATTAGCTTAGAGAGGCATTCAGATGATATCTTCCTTGTTAAAGCTCATTGCTTTCGTTCTTTCTAAATGAAAGAATGAAATAAAAAGAAAGAATGTAATGCAAGAATGAAAGAAACACGGAAATGAAATGAAATGAAATGAAATGAAATGAAATGAAATGAAATGAAATGAAATGAAAGAATGAAATGAAATGAAATGAAAGAATGAAATAAAATTAAATGAACAAAATGAAACAATTACTAGGAATAATGCAATGAAATGAAATGCAAGCATGAAAGGAGATGAAAATCACATGACAGAATGAAATGAAATTAAGTGAAAGAATGAAATGAAATGGAATGAAATTAAGTAAAATTAAATTAATGAAATGAAACAACTGAAATGTAAAGAAAGAATGAAATGAAATGAGAAATGAAATAATGAAAGAAATGAAATGAAATTAATTAAATGAATTGAAACAAATGATGACATCATTTGGTTGCTATTATAAAATTAAATTAAATACTGCAGTGCAATGCAATGAAATGCAACAAAATCAAATTAAATGAAGAAAGAAATGAAAACAATAAAATGAAATAACGATGTGAAATCAAATGAAGACATGAAAGGAAATAGAAATGAAATGTAATGAAATTAAAATCAATGTAATGAAATGAAATGCAATGCAGTTATGAAATGTAATAAAGAATGAAACGAAAGAATGAACCAAATGAAATATAATGGCACAATGAAATAAAATATTAATAAATGAAATGTAATTAAATGAAATAAAATACTGAAATGCAATGCAAGAATGAAATGAAATGCAATGAAATAATGAAATGCAATAATGAAATAAAAAAATGAACAAATTGAAGAATGACATGAAATACAATGATATCTTACAATGCAATGACTGCAATGAAGGAAAGGAAAGAAAGGAAAGGAAAGGAAAGGAAAGGAAAGGAAGGAAAGGAAAGGAAAGGAAAGGAAAGAAAGGAAAGGAAAGGAAAGGAAAGGAAAGGAAAGGAAAGGAAAGGAAAGGAAAGGAAAGGAAAGGAAAGGAAAGGAAAGGAAAGGAAAGGAAAGGAAAGGAAAGGAAAGGAAAGGAAAGGAAAGGAAAGGAAAGGAAAGGAAAGGAAAGGAAAGGAAAGGAAAGGAAAGGAAAGGAAAGGAAAGGAAAGGAAAAAAGAATGAAGTGATGAAAAAATGAAAAGAAAAGGAACAAGAAAATGAAACGAATGTACAAAATGAAACAATGAAACGAAACGAATTTAAATTAATTGAAAATATGAAATGAATCTCATGAATGACATGAAAAAATGAAATGAAAGTATGAAGTGAAAGCATGAAATCATATGGAATGAAACAAAACGAAATTAATTGAAAACATGAAATGAATTGCACGAATGACCTGAAACAATGAAATGAAAGTATCAAGTGAAACCATGTAATGCAATGCAATGCAATGCAATGAAATGCAATGAAATTAAAAGAAATGAGTGAAATTAAATGAAATGGAAGAAAGAAATCACACTAAATGTAAAGAAAGAATGAAATTAAATGAGAAATGAAATAATGAAAGCAACGCAATGAAATGAACTGAAATTCAATGCAGGAAAGAAATGAAATTAATAAAATGAAACCATGAAATGAAATTAAATGAAGGAATGACATGAAATATAAACAAATAAAATGCAATGCAAAGCACTGCAATGCAATGAAATGAAGATATGAAATGTAATAAAAACATGAAATGAAAGGATTTAATTTCTTTTAATTTAATTTCTTTTCATTTCATTTCATAACTTCATTTGATTTCATTTCATTGTTTCATTTCCTTCATTGGGTTTTATTCTTTCATTTCATTTTTAAATTTTATTTCATTGCTCCATTTCATTGCATTGCCTTGCCTTGCATTTAATTTCATTACAATTTATTTCATTTCATTTCATTTGACTTCATGTCATCGTTTCATTTTATCAATTTCATTTCCTTCCTTCATTTTGTTTCATTGCATTGCCTTGCCTTGCATTGCATTATTGAGTTTCATTTCAAATTTCATTTGATTTCATCATTTGTTTCATTTCATTTGTTTCATTTCTTTCATTATTGCATTGCTTATTTCATTTCATTCTTTCGTTACATATAATTTGATTTCATTCTTTAATTTCACTCATTTCATTACAGCCATTTCATTTCATTTTATTTCATTACATTTCAAGTCATTGTTTCATTCTATTAGTTTCTTTCCTTCGTTTCATTGCATTACATGGCATTGCATTTCAGTGCAGTGCATTTCATGTCATGTCATTGCACTGCATTGCATTATTTAATTTAATTTCGTGCTTTCATTTCCTTTCTTTCATTTCATTCGTTTCATTTCATTCCTTTCATTATTTCATTCCCCATGTCATTTCATTCTTTCTTTACATTTCATTTCTGATCTTTCATTGCATTCATTTCATTTAACTTCATTTAATGTCATGTCATTCCATGTACTCTCAGGTCATTTTCATGTTGTTCTTTCACTTCCTTTCATTTCATGCTGTCATTTGATTTTCATTTCATTCTATATTTCATGTCATTCTTTCATTTCATGTCAGTCTTTGATATTTTCATGTGTTTCATTTCACTTGAATGCAATTGATTTCATTTTTTTCATATGAATTTCATTTGTTCATTCTTTCATTTCGTTATTTCTTTTCAATCTTTCATTGCATTGTATGATTTCATCTCGTTCTTTCATTGCATTTCGTTCACATCATGGCAGTATTTCATTTCATTCCATTCTTGCATTTCATTTCTCTTTTTCCTTTCATTCTTTCATTATGTTCAATGTAATTTCATTTTTCATTTTATTTCGGCCTTTCATTTCATTTCCCTCCATCATTTCATTTCATTTCTTTCATTTAAATATTTCATTTAATGTCATTGTTACATTCCATGTCATTCATTCTTTCATTTAATTTCATTTCATTTCACAATTCATTTCATTTCGTTTCAGTGAATCCTTTCATTTATACGTCCATATAATTGTTTCATGTCCTTCGTGCATTGCATATTTTCATTGCATTTCATTCTTGCATTACATTCTTTATTTTTATTTCCTTCCCTCATTTACATAGATGAAATAACATGAAGATAACACTGAAAGAAGGAAATGAAATTAATTGACACAATGAAATGAAAAGAAACAAAAAAATGAAACAATGAAATAAAGTGAAAAATGAAGTGAAATGAAAACCAAATGACAGCGTGAAATGAAATGAAACAGTGAAAAGAAATAAATGTAAATGAATGAAATGAAAGAAAAAAATCAAATTAAATTTAAAGAAGGAATGAAATAGAATGGGAAATTAACTGAGGAACGAGATGAACTTGATGAAATTAAATAAGTGAAATTGAATGAAAATATGAAATCGAGTTAAATAATGCAATACAATGGAATGCAGTGGAATGCAGTGGGATGGAATGGAATGCAGTGGAATGCAAAGGAAAGGAAAGGAAAGGAAAGGAAAGGAAAGGAAAAGGAAAGGAAAGGAAAGGAAAGGAAAGGAAAGGAAAGGAAAGGAAAGGAAAGGAAAGGAAAGGAAAGGAAAGGAAAGGAAAGGAAAGGAAAGGAAAGGAAAGGAAAGGAAAGGAAAGGAAAGGAAAGGAAAGGAAAGGAAAGGAAAGGAAAGGAAAGGAAAGGAAAGGAAAGGAAAGGAAAGGAAAGGAAAGGAAAGGAAAGGAAAGGAATTAGTACAATGAAACAACAAAATTAAATCAAGTTAAGAAATGCAATGCAATGCATTTCTTCATTTAATTCCATTTCATTATTTCCCTTTATTCATTGCATTTCTTTCCCGCATTGTATTGCATTGCATTGCATTTCTTTCATTATTTCATTTCTCATTGCATTTCATTCTTTCTTGACATTAATCTGATTTCATTCTTCCATTTCATTTCACTCCACTCATTTCCTTCCTTTCTTTCATGTCGTTGCATTGCATTGCATTGCCTTGCCTTGCATTTCTTCCGTTGATTTCATTTACTTGTTTCATTTTCTTTCATTGCATTTTATGCTTTGATTTCATTTTTTTATTTCCTCTCATTGCTTCACTGCCTCGCCTTGACTTGCCTGGCATTTAATGACATTTTAGTTCATTGCATGGCATTTGACTCCATATCATTGTTTCATTTTATCAATTTTATTCCTTTCCTTCATTTCATTTCATTTCATTTCATTGCCTTGCCTTGCATTGCATTTCCTGATTTACTTTCATTTTAAAATTTCAATTGATTTCATAATTTGTAAATTTCATTTCATTAATTTCATTTCTTTCATTATTGCATGGCTTATTTCATTTGATTCTTTTGTTACATATAATTTGGTTTCATTATTTCATTCAATGAAATACTTAAATGAAAGAAAGAATGAAAAGAAATGAAAGAAAGAAATAAATTGGAAAATGAAATGACATTGAACATAATGAAAGAATGAAAGGAAAAAGAGAAATGAAATGCAAGAATGGAATGAAATTAAATACTGCCATGATGTGAACGAAATGCAATGAAAGAACGAGATGAAATCATACAACGCAATGAAAGATTGAAAAGAAGTAATGAAATGAAAGAATGAATGAATGACATGATATGAAAAAAATGAAATCAATTGAATTCAAGTGAAATGAAACAAATGCAATGCAATGCAATGCAATTTGTTTATTCACTTGAATTCAATTGAATGGGAAATTAACTGAGGAACGAGATGAAATTAATGAAATTAATCAAATTAAATAAGTGAAATTGAATGAAAATATGAAGTCAAATTAATTAATGCAATACAATGGAATGCAGTGGAATGCAGTGGGATGGAACGGAACGGAACGGAACGGAACGGAACGGAACGGAAAGGAAAGGAAAGGAAAGGAAAGGAAAGGAAAGGAAAGGAAAGGAAAGGAAAGGAGAGGATGTACGAAATGACACAATGCAATGAAATAATGAAAAGCAATGAAATGCAAGAATGTCACGAAATGAAAACATGACATGAAATGCAGGAATGACATGAAACAAGTAAAGGAAACTATCAAGTGAAAGGATGAAATGCAATGAAATGCAATGCCGTGCAATGCAGTGAAATGCAAAGAAAGGAAAGAAGGAAAAGGAATAGAATGAAACAATGACATTCAATGAAATATTTAAAGGAAAAAAGAATGAAAAGAAATGAAGGAATGAAATACATAGGAAAATGAAATGACATTGAATATGAAATATTCGATGAAATACGTCAATGAAATGAAAGAAGGACATGAAATAAAGAATGAAATGAAAAGCAAATGACAGAATGAAATGAAAGGAAGTGAAAGAATGACATGAAATGACCTGAGAGTACATGGAATGACATGACATTAAATGAAGTTAAATGAAATGAATGCAATGAAAGATCAGAAATGAAATGTAAAGAAAGAATGAAATGACATGGGGAATGAAATAATGAAAGAAATGAAATGAAACGAATGAAATGAAAGAAAGGAAAGGAAAGTATGAAATTAAATTAAATAATGCAATGCAATGACATGACATGAAATGCACTGCACTGAAATGCAATGCAATGCAATGCAATGAAATGAAGGAAAGAAACTAATAGAATGAAACAATGACTTGCAATGAAATGAAAGGAAATGAAATGAAAGGAAATGACAGGAAATGAAAGAATGAAATAAAATGAAATTTTGAAATGAAATTCAATAAGGGAATGCAATGCAAGGCAAGGCAATGCAATGCAACGAAATGAAGGAACAAAATGAAATTGATAAAATGAAACAATGACATGAAGTCAAATGCAATGCAATGAACTAAAATGTCATTAAATTAAATGCCAGGCAAGGCAAGGCAATGAAGCAATGAGAGGAAATAAAAAAATGAAATGAAAGCATAAAACGCAATGAAAGAAAATGAAACCAGTAAATGAAATCAACGGAAGAAATGCAAGGCAAGGCAGTGCAATGCAATGCAATGCAACCACATGAAAGAAAGGAAGGAAATGAGTGGAGTGAAATGAAATGGAAGAATAAAATCAAATTAAATGTCAAGAAAGAATGAAATGCAATGAGAAATGAAATAAAGAAATGCAATGCAATGCAATGCAATGCAATACAATGCAGGAAAAAAGTGAAATTAATAAAAGGAAACAATGACATGGAATTAAATGAGGAAATGAAATGAAATGAAATGAAATGAAATGAAATGAAATGAAATGAAATGAAATGCAATGACGGTATGAAATGTAACAAAAATGAAATGAAAGGCTTTCATTTCATTTCACGTCATGTCTTCATTTGATTTGATTTCATTGTTTCCTTTTATTACATTTAATTCCAGTTTATTCTTTCATTTCATTTATTTACTTCATTTCATTCCTTCATTTCATTGCATTGCGTGTCATTTCTTCATTTGATTTCATTACATTGTTTCATTTACTTCATAGCATTGCATTGCATTGCATTTCTTAATTTGATTTCATTTTGTTGTTTCGTTGTCTTAATACCTATCCTTTCCTTTCCTTTCCTTTCCTTTCCTTTCCTTTCCTTTCCTTTCCTTTCCTTTCCTTTCCTTTCCTTTCCTTTCCTTTCCTTTCCTTTCCTTTCCTTTCCTTTCCTTTCCTTTCCTTTCCGTTCCGTTCCGTTCCGTGCCGTTCCGTTCCATCCCACTGCATACCACTGCATTCCATGGTATTCAATTATTTAATTTGACTTCATATTTTCATTCAATTTCACTTATTTAATTTCATTAATTTCATCTCGTTCCTCAGTTAATTTCGAATTTGGCAGCCAGACTCTGTGAGAGAGAGATACACATTGTTGCAACTTTACAAACCAAAGCATTTGCAAAAAGTGAAAGTCTTTGTGGCACCTAATGCACTTCAAAGGGAAAAGTGAAAAACAGCTACAGTATTCCGTGCTGGCAGCTTTCGTGTGGGCGAAATCGCTGCACGTTTCGAATTTGGCAGCCGGGGTCTGTGAGAGAGAGAGACACAGTGTTGCTCCTTTACGAACCAAAACTTTTGCAGAAAGCAAATGCATGTCTGGCAGCGAATGCAGTTCCAAGGGACAGTGAAAACCAGCTACAGCATTCCGTGCTGGTAGCTTTCGTATGGGAGAAATCGTTGGACGTTTCGAATTTGGCAGCCGGGCTCTGCGAGAGAGAGATACAAAGTGTTGCCCCATGACCAAGCAAAGCTTCTGCAGAAAAAGAATGCCTGTGTGGCAGCGAATGCAGTTCCATGGGACAGTGAAAACCAGCTACAGCATTCCATGCTGTCAGCTTTCGTGTGGGCGAAATCGCTGGACGTTTCGAATTTGGCAGCCGGGCTCTGCGAGAGACACATACAGAGTGTTGCCCCTTTACGAACCACAGCTTTTGGGGAAAGCGAATGCCTGTGTAACAGCGAATGCAGTTCCAAGGGACAGTGAAAATCAGCTACAGCATTCCATGCTGGCAGCTTTCGTGTGGTAGAAATCGCTGGACGTTTCGAATTTCGCAGTAGGGCTCTGCGAGAGACACATACACAGTGTTGCACCTTTACGAACCAAAGCTTTTGGGGCAAGCGAATGTCTGTGTGGCAGCGAATGCAGTTCCAAGGCACAGTGAAAACCAATACAGCATTCTGTGCTGGCAGCTTTCCTGTGGGAGAAATTGCTGGACGTTTCGAATTTGGCAGCCGGGCTCTGCGAGAGACACATACACAGTGTTGCCCCATTACCAAGCAAAGCTACTGCAGAAAGCGAATGTCTGTGTGGCAGCGAATGCAGTTCCAAGGGACAGTGAAAACCAGCTACAGCATTCCGTGCTGGCAGCTTTCGTGTGGGCAAAATCGCTGGACGTTTCGAATTTGGCAGCCGGACTCTGCGAGAGACACATACACAGTGTTGCCCCTTTACGAACCACAGCTTTTGGGGAAAGCGAATGTCTGTGTGGCAGCGAATGCAATTCCAAGGGACAGTGAAAACCAGCTACAGCATTCCGTACTGGCAGCTTTCGTGTGGGAGAAATCGCTGGACGTTTCGAATTTGGCAGCCGGGCTCTGCGAGAGAGAGCTACACAGGTTTCCGACATTAACAAGCACATCTTCTGCAGAAAGCGAATACCTGTGTGGCAGCGAATGCAGTTCCATGGGACAGTGAAAGCCAGCTACAACATTCCATGCTGGCAGCTTTCGTGTGGGCGCAATCGCTGGACGTTTCGAATTTGGCAGCCGGACTCTGCGAGAGACACATAGAGGGTGTTGCCGCTTTACGAACCACAGCTTTTGGGGAAAGCGAATGTCTGTGTGGCAGCGAATGCAGTTCCAAGGGACAGTGAAAACCAGCTACAGTATTCCGTACTGGAAACTTTCGTGTGGGCGCAATTACTGGACGTTTCGAATTTGGCAGCTGTACTCTGCGAGAGACACATACACAGTTTTGCCCCTTTATGAACCAAAGCTTTTGCAGAAAGCGACTGCCTGTGTGACAGCGAATGCAGTTCCAATGGACAGTGAAAACCAGGTACAGCATTCCGTGCTAGCAGCTTTCGTGTGGGAGAAATCGCTGGACGTTTCGAATTTGGCAGCCGGGCTCTGCGAGAGACACATAGAGAGTGTTGCCCCATTACGAACCACAGCTTTTGGGGAAAGCGAATGTCTGTGTGGCAGCGAATGCAGTTCCAAGGGATAGTGAAAACCAGCTACAGCATTCCGTGCTGGCAGCTTTCGTGTGGGAGAAATCGCTGGACGTTTTGAATTTGGAAGCCGGGCTCTGCGAGAGAGAGATACACAGTGTTGCCCCATTACCGAGCAAAGCTTTTGGGGAAAGCGAATGTCTGTGTGGCAGCGAATGCAGTTCCAAGGGACAGTGAAAACCAGCTACAGCATTCCGTACTGGCAGCTTTCGTGTTGGCGAAATCGCTGGACGTTTCGAATTTGGCAGCCGGGCTCTGCGAGAGAGAGATACACAGTTTTCCCCCACTAACAAGCACAGCTGCTGCAGAAAGCGAATGCCTGTGTGGCAGCGAATGCAGTTCCAATGGACAGTGAAAACCAGGTACAGCATTCCGTGCTGGCAGCTTTCGTGTGGGCGCAATCGCTGGATGTTTCGAATTTGGCAGCCGGGCTCTGCGAGAGACACATACACAGTGTTGCCCCTTTACAAACCACAGCTTTTGGCGAAAGTGAATGTCTGTGTGGCAGCGAATGCAGTTCCAAGGGACAGTGAAAACCAGCTACAGCATTCCGTGCTGGCAGCTTTCCTGTGGGAGAAATTGCTGGACGTTTCGAATTTCGCAGCCGGGCTCTGCGAGAGACACATACACAGTGTTGCCCCATTACCAAGCAAAGCTACTGCAGAAAGCGAATGTCTGTGTGGCAGCGAATGCAGTTCCAAGGGACAGTGAATACCAGGTACAGCATTCCGTGCTGGCAGCTTTCGTGTGGACAAAATCGCTGGACGTTTCGAATTTGGCAGCCGGACTCTGCGAGAGACACCTACACAGTGTTGCCCCTTTACGAACCACAGCTTTTGGGGAAAGCGAATGTCTGTGTGGCAGCGAATGCAGTTCCAAGGGATAGTGAAAACCAGCTACAGCATTCCGTGCTGGCAGCTTTCGTGTGGGTGAAATCACTGGACGTTTCGAATTTTGCAGCCGGGCTCTGCGAGAGACACATACACAGTGTTGCCCCATTACCAAGCAAAGCTACTGCAGAAAGCGAATGTCTGTGTGGCAGCGAATGCAGTTCCAAGGGACAGTGAAAACCAGCTACAGCATTCCGTGCTGACAGCTTTCGTGTGGGCGCAATCGCTGGACGTTTCGAATTTGGCAGCCGGGCTCTGCGAGAGACACATACGCAGTGTTGCCCCTTTACGAACCAAAGCTTTTGGGGAAAGCGAATGTCTGTGTGGCAGCGAATGCAGTTCCAAGGGACAGTGAAAACCAGGTACAGCATTCCGTGCTGGCAGCTTTCGTGTGGGCGAAATCACTGGACGTTTCAAATTTGGCAGCCGGGCTCTGCGAGAGACACATACACATTGTTACCCCTTTACGAACCACAGCTTTTGGGGAAAGCGAATGTCTGTGTGGCAGCGAATGCAGTTCCAAGGGATAGTGAAAACCAGCTACAGCATTCCGTGCTGGCAGCTTTCGTGTGGGAGAAATCGCTGGACGTTTTGAATTTGGAAGCCGGGCTCTGCGAGAGAGAGATACACAGTGTTGCCCCATTACCGAGCAAAGCTTTTGGGGAAAGCGAATGTCTGTGTGGCAGCGAATGCAGTTCCAAGGGACAGTGAAAACCAGCTACAGCATTCCGTACTGGCAGCTTTCGTGTTGGCGAAATCGCTGGACGTTTCGAATTTGGCAGCCGGGCTCTGCGAGAGAGAGATACACAGTTTTCCCCCACTAACAAGCACAGCTGCTGCAGAAAGCGAATGCCTGTGTGGCAGCGAATGCAGTTCCAATGGACAGTGAAAACCAGGTACAGCATTCCGTGCTGGCAGCTTTCGTGTGGGCGCAATCGCTGGATGTTTCGAATTTGGCAGCCGGGCTCTGCGAGAGACACATACACAGTGTTGCCCCTTTACAAACCACAGCTTTTGGCGAAAGTGAATGTCTGTGTGGCAGCGAATGCAGTTCCAAGGGACAGTGAAAACCAGCTACAGCATTCCGTGCTGGCAGCTTTCCTGTGGGAGAAATTGCTGGACGTTTCGAATTTCGCAGCCGGGCTCTGCGAGAGACACATACACAGTGTTGCCCCATTACCAAGCAAAGCTACTGCAGAAAGCGAATGTCTGTGTGGCAGCGAATGCAGTTCCAAGGGACAGTGAATACCAGGTACAGCATTCCGTGCTGGCAGCTTTCGTGTGGACAAAATCGCTGGACGTTTCGAATTTGGCAGCCGGACTCTGCGAGAGACACCTACACAGTGTTGCCCCTTTACGAACCACAGCTTTTGGGGAAAGCGAATGTCTGTGTGGCAGCGAATGCAGTTCCAAGGGACAGTGAAAACCAGCTACAGCATTCCGTGCTGGCAGCTTTCGTGTGGGCGCAATCGGTGGACGTTTCGAATTTAGCAGCCGGACTCTGCGAGAGACAAATAGAGAGTGTTGCCCCTTTACGAACCACAGCTTTTGGGGAAAGCGAATGTCTGTGTGGCAGCGAATGCAGTTCCAAGGGACAGTGAAAACCAGCTACAGCTTTCCGTGCTGGCAGCTTTCGTGTGGGCGAAATTGCTGGACGTTTCGAATTTGGCAGCCGGCCTCTGCGAAAGACACATACACAGTCTTGCCCCTTTACGAACCAAAGCTTTTGCAGAAAGCGAATGCCTGTGTGACAGCGAATGCAGTTCCAAGGGACAGTGAAAACCAGCTACAGCATTCCGTGCTGGCAGCTTTCGTGTGGGAGAAATCGCTGGACGTTTCGAACTTGGCAGCCAGGCTCTGCTACAGACACATACACAGTGTTGCCCCTTTACGAACCAAAGCTTTTGGGGAAAGCGAATATCTGTGTGGCAGCGAATGCAATTCCAAGGGACAGTGAAAACCAGCTACAGCATTCCTTGCTGGCAGCTTTCGTGTGGGCGCAATCGCTGGACGTTTCGAATTTGGCAGCCGGGCTCTGCGAGAGACACATACAGAGTGTTGCCCCTTTATGAACCAAAGATTTTGGGGCAAGCGAAAGTCTGTGTGGCAGCGAATGCAGTTCCAAGGGACAGTGAAAACCAGCTACAGCATTCCTTGCTGGCAGCATTCGTGTGGGCGCAATCGCTGGACGTTTCGAATTTGGCAGCTGGACTCTGCGAGAGAACCATACAGAGTGTTGCCCCTTTACGAACTAAAGCTTTTGCAGAAAGCGAATGCCTGTGTGACAGCGAATGCAGTTCCAATGGACAGTGAAAACCAGCTACAGCATTCCGTGCTGGCAACTTTCATGTGGGCGCAATCGCTGGACGTTTCGAATTTGGCAGCCGGACTCTGCGGGAGACACGTACACAGTGTTGCCCCTTTACGAACCACGGTTTTGGGGAAAGCGAATGTCTGTGTGGCAGCGAATGCAGTTCTAAGGGACAGTGAAAACCAGCTACAGCATTCCGTGCTGGCAGCTTTCGTGTGGGCGCAATCGCTGGACGTTTCGAATTTGGCAGCCGGGCTCTGCGAGAGACACATACACAGTGTTGCCACATTACCAAGCAGAGCTTCTGCAGAAAGCGAATGTCTGTCTGGCAGCGAATGCAGTTCCAAGGGACAGTGAAAACCAGCTACAGCATTCTGTGCTGGCAGCTTTCGTGTGGGAGAAATCGCTGGAGGTTTCGAATTTGGCAGCCGGGCTCTGTGAGAGAGATATACACAGTGTTGCTCCTTTATGAAACAAAGCTTTTGCAGAAAGCAAATGCCTGTGTGGCAGCGAATGCAGTTCCAAGGGACAGTGAAAACCAGCTGCAGCATTCCGTGCTGGTAGCTCTCGTGTGGGCGCAAGCGCTGGACGTTTCGAATTTGGCAGCCGGGCTCTGCGAGAGACACATACAGAGTGTTGCCCCTTTATGAACCAAAGATTTTGGGGAAAGCGAAAGTCTGTGTGGCAGCGAATGCAGTTCCAAGGGACAGTGAAAACCAGCTACAGCATTCCATGCTGGCAGCTTTCGTGTGGGCGAAATCGCTGGACGTTTCGAATTTGGCAGCCGGGCTCTGCGAGAGAGAGATACACAGTGTTTCTCCTTTACGAACCAAAGCTTTTGCAGAAAGCAAATGCCTGTGTGGCAGCGAATGCAGTTCCAAGTGATAGTGAAAAGTAGCTACAGCATTCCGTACTGGCAGCTTTCGTGTGGGAGAAATCGCTGGACGTTTCGAATTTGGCAGCCGGGCTCTGCGAGAGAGAGATACACAGTTTTCCCCCATTACCAAGCACAGCTCCTGCAGAAAGCGAATGCCTGTGTGGCAGCGAATGCAGTTCCACGGGACAGTGAAAACCAGCTACAGCATTCCATGATGGCAGCTTTCGTGTGGGCGCAATCGCTGGACGTTTCGAATTTGGCAGCCGGACTCTGCGAGAGACAAATAGAGAGTGTTGCCCCTTTACGAACCACAGCTTTTGGGGAAAGCGAATGTCTGTGTGGCAGCGAATGCAGTTCCAAGGGACAGTGAAAACCATCTACAGCTTTCCGTGCTGGCAGCTTTCGTGTGGGCGAAATTGCTGGACGTTTCGAATTTGGCAGCCGGCCTCTGCGAAAGACACATACACAGTGTTGCCCCTTTACGAACCAAAGCTTTTGCAGAAAGCGAATGCCTGTGTGACAGCGAATGCAGTTCCAAGGGACAGTGAAAACCAGCTACAGCATTCCGTGCTGGCAGCTTTCGTGTGGGAGAAATCGCTGGACGTTTCGAACTTGGCAGCCAGGCTCTGCTACAGACACATACACAGTGTTGCCCCTTTACGAACCAAAGCTTTTGGGGAAAGCGAATATCTGTGTGGCAGCGAATGCAATTCCAAGGGACAGTGAAAACCAGCTACAGCATTCCTTGCTGGCAGCTTTCGTGTGGGCGCAATCGCTGGACGTTTCGAATTTGGCAGCCGGGCTCTGCGAGAGACACATACAGAGTGTTGCCCCTTTATGAACCAAAGATTTTGGGGCAAGCGAAAGTCTGTGTGGCAGCGAATGCAGTTCCAAGGGACAGTGAAAACCAGCTACAGCATTCCTTGCTGGCAGCATTCGTGTGGGCGCAATCGCTGGACGTTTCGAATTTGGCAGCCGGGCTCTGCGAGAGACACATACAGAGTGTTGCCCCTTTATGAACCAAAGATTTTGGGGCAAGCGAAAGTCTGTGTGGCAGCAAATGCAGTTCCAAGGGACAGTGAAAACCAGCTACAGCATTCCGTGCTGGCAACTTTCGTGTGGGCGCAATTGCTGGACGTTTCGAATTTGGCAGCTGGACTCTGCGAGAGAACCATACAGAGTGTTGCCCCTTTACGAACTAAAGCTTTTGCAGAAAGCAAATGCCTCTGTGACAGAGAATGCAGTTCCAATGGACAGTGAAAACCAGCTACAGCATTCCGTGCTGGCAAATTTCATGTGGGCGCAATCGCTGGACGTTTCGAATTTGGCAGCCGGACTCTGCGGGAGACACGTACACAGTGTTGCCCCTTTACGAACCACGGATTTGGGGAAAGCGAATGTCTGCGTGGCAGCGAATGCAGTTCTAAGGGACAGTGAAAACCAGCTACAGCATTCCGTGCTGGCAGCTTTCATGTGGGCGCAATCGCTGGACGTTTCGAATTTGGCAGCCGGGCTCTGCGAGAGACACATACACAGTGTTGCCACATTACCAAGCAGAGCTTCTGCAGAAAGCGAATGTCTGTCTGGCAGCGAATGCAGTTCCAAGGGACAGTGAAAACCAGCTACAGCATTCTGTGCTGGCAGCTTTCGTGTGGGAGAAATCGCTGGAGGTTTCGAATTTGGCAGCCGGGCTCTGTGAGAGAGATATACACAGTGTTGCTCCTTTATGAAACAAAGCTTTTGCAGAAAGCAAATGCCTGTGTGGCAGCGAATGCAGTTCCAAGGGACAGTGAAAACCAGCTACAGCATTCCGTGCTGGCAGCTTTCGTGTGGGCGCAATCGCTGGACGTTTCGAATTTGGCAGCCGAGCTCTGCGAGAGAGAGATACACAGTGTTGCTCCTTTACGAACCAAAGCTTTTGCAGAAAGGAAATGCCTGTGCGGCACCGAATGCAGTTCCAAGGGACAGTGAAAACCAGCTACAGCATTCCGTACTCGCACCTTTTGTGTGGGAGAAATTGCTGGACGTGTCGAATTTGGCAGCTGGGCTCTGCGAGAGAGAGCTACACAGTTTTCCCCCATTAACAAGCACAGCGTCTGCAGAAAGCGAATGCCTGTGTGGCAGCGAATGCAGTTCCATGGGACAGTGAAAACCAGCTACAGCATTCCGTGCTGGCAGCTTTCGTGTGGGCGAAATCGCTGCACGTTTCGAATTTGGCAGCCGGGCTCTGCGAGAGAGAGATACACAGTTTTGCCCCTTTAAGAACCAAAGCTTTTGGGTAAAGCGAATGCCTGTGTGGCAGCGATTGCAGTTCCAAGGGACAGTGAAAACCAGCTACAGCATTCCGTGCTGGCAGCTTTCCTGTGGGAGAAATTGCTGGACGTTTCGAATTTCGCAGCCGGGCTCTGCGAGAGACACATACACAGTGTTGCCCCATTACCAAGCAAAGCTACTGCAGAAAGCGAATGTCTGTGTGGCAGCGAATGCAGTTCCAAGGGACAGTGAATACCAGGTACAGCATTCCGTGCTGGCAGCTTTCGTGTGGACAAAATCGCTGGACGTTTCGAATTTGGCAGCCGGACTCTGCGAGAGACACCTACACAGTGTTGCCCCTTTACGAACCACAGCTTTTGGGGAAAGCGAATGTCTGTGTGGCAGCGAATGCAGTTCCAAGGGACAGTGAAAACCAGCTACAGCATTCCGTGCTGGCAGCTTTCGTGTGGGTGAAATCACTGGACGTTTCGAATTTGGCAGCCGGGCTCTGCGAGAGACACATACACAGTGTTGCCCCTTTACCAACCAAAGCTTCTGCAGAAAGCGAATGTCTGTGTGGCAGCGAATGCAGTTCCATGGGACAGTGAAAACCAGCTACAGCATTCCCTGCTGGCAGCCTTTGTTGGGGCGCAATCGCTGGACGTTTCGAATTTGGCAGCTGGACTCTGCCAGAGACACATACACAGTTTTGCCCCTTTATGAACCAAAGCTTTTGCAGAAAGCGAATGCCTGTGTGACAGCGAATGCAGTTCCAATGGACAGTGAAAACCAGCTACAGCATTCTGTGCTGGCAGCTTTCGTGTGGGCGCAATCGCTGGACGTTTTGAATTTGGCAGCCGGACTCTGCGAGAGACACATACACAGTGTTGCCCCTTTACGAACCAAAGCTTTTGGGGCATGCGAATGTCTGTGTGGCAGCGAATGCAGTTCCAAGGGACAGTGAAAACCAGCTACAGCTTTCCGTGCTGGCAGCTTTCGTGTGGGCGAAATTGCTGGACGTTTCGAATTTGGCAGCCGGCCTCTGCGAAAGACACATACACAGTGTTGCCCCTTTACGAACCAAAGCTTTTGCAGAAAGCGAATGCCTGTGTGACAGCGAATGCAGTTCCAAGGGACAGTGAAAACCAGCTACAGCATTCCGTGCTGGCAGCTTTCGTGTGGGAGAAATCGCTGGACGTTTCGAACTTGGCAGCCAGGCTCTGCTACAGACACATACACAGTGTTGCCCCTTTACGAACCAAAGCTTTTGGGGAAAGCGAATATCTGTGTGGCAGCGAATGCAATTCCAAGGGACAGTGAAAACCAGCTACAGCATTCCTTGCTGGCAGCTTTCGTGTGGGCGCAATCGCTGGACGTTTCGAATTTGGCAGCCGGGCTCTGCGAGAGACACATACAGAGTGTTGCCCCTTTATGAACCAAAGATTTTGGGGCAAGCGAAAGTCTGTGTGGCAGCGAATGCAGTTCCAAGGGACAGTGAAAACCAGCTACAGCATTCCTTGCTGGCAGCATTCGTGTGGGCGCAATCGCTGGACGTTTCGAATTTGGCAGCCGGGCTCTGCGAGAGACACATACAGAGTGTTGCCCCTTTATGAACCAAAGATTTTGGGGCAAGCGAAAGTCTGTGTGGCAGCAAATGCAGTTCCAAGGGACAGTGAAAACCAGCTACAGCATTCCGTGCTGGCAACTTTCGTGTGGGCGCAATTGCTGGACTTTTCGAATTTGGCAGCTGGACTCTGCGAGAGAACCATACAGAGTGTTGCCCCTTTACGAACTAAAGCTTTTGCAGAAAGCAAATGCCTCTGTGACAGAGAATGCAGTTCCAATGGACAGTGAAAACCAGCTACAGCATTCCGTGCTGGCAAATTTCATGTGGGCGCAATCGCTGGACGTTTCGAATTTGGCAGCCGGACTCTGCGGGAGACACGTACACAGTGTTGCCCCTTTACGAACCACGGATTTGGGGAAAGCGAATGTCTGCGTGGCAGCGAATGCAGTTCTAAGGGACAGTGAAAACCAGCTACAGCATTCCGTGCTGGCAGCTTTCATGTGGGCGCAATCGCTGGACGTTTCGAATTTGGCAGCCGGGCTCTGCGAGAGACACATACAGAGTGTTGCCACATTACCAAGCAGAGCTTCTGCAGAAAGCGAATGTCTGTCTGGCAGCGAATGCAGTTCCAAGGGACAGTGAAAACCAGCTACAGCATTCTGTGCTGGCAGCTTTCGTGTGGGAGAAATCGCTGGAGGTTTCGAATTTGGCAGCCGGGCTCTGTGAGAGAGATATACACAGTGTTGCTCCTTTATGAAACAAAGCTTTTGCAGAAAGCAAATGCCTGTGTGGCAGCGAATGCAGTTCCAAGGGACAGTGAAAACCAGCTACAGCATTCCGTGCTGGCAGCTTTCGTGTGGGCGCAATCGCTGGACGTTTCGAATTTGGCAGCCGAGCTCTGCGAGAGAGAGATACACAGTGTTGCTCCTTTACGAACCAAAGCTTTTGCAGAAAGGAAATGCCTGTGCGGCACCGAATGCAGTTCCAAGGGACAGTGAAAACCAGCTACAGCATTCCGTACTCGCACCTTTTGTGTGGGAGAAATTGCTGGACGTGTCGAATTTGGCAGCTGGGCTCTGCGAGAGAGAGCTACACAGTTTTCCCCCATTAACAAGCACAGCGTCTGCAGAAAGCGAATGCCTGTGTGGCAGCGAATGCAGTTCCATGGGACAGTGAAAACCAGCTACAGCATTCCGTGCTGGCAGCTTTCGTGTGGGCGAAATCGCTGCACGTTTCGAATTTGGCAGCCGGGCTCTGCGAGAGAGAGATACACAGTTTTGCCCCTTTAAGAACCAAAGCTTTTGGGTAAAGCGAATGCCTGTGTGGCAGCGATTGCAGTTCCAAGGGACAGTGAAAACCAGCTACAGCATTCCGTGCTGGCAGCTTTCGTGTGGGCGCAATCGCTGGACGTTTCGAATTTGGCAGCTGGACTCTGCCAGAGACACATACAAAGTTTTGCCCCTTTATGAACCAAAGCTTTTGCAGAAAGCGAATGCCTGTGTGACAGCGAATGCAGTTCCAATGGACACTGAAAACCAGGTACAGCATTCCGTGCTGGCAGCTTTCGTGTGGGCGCAATCGCTGGACGTTTCGAATTTGGCAGCCGGACTCTGCGAGAGACACATACACAGTGTTGCCCCTTTACGAACCACAGCTTTTGGGGAAAGCGAATGTCTGTGTGGCAGCGAATGCAGTTCCATGGGACAGTGAAAACCAGCTACAGCATTCCATGATGGCAGCTTTCGTGTGGGCGCAATCGCTGGACGTTTCGAATTTGGCAGCCGGGCTCTGCGAGAGACACATAGAGGGTGTTGCCCCTTTACGAACCACAGCTTTTGGGGAAAGCGAAAGTCTGTGTGGCAGCGAATGCAGTTCCAAGGGACAGTGAAAACCAGGTACAGCATTCTGTGCTGGCAACTTTCGTGTGGGCGCAATTGCTGGACGTTTCGAATTTGGCAGCTGGACTCTGCGAGAGAACCATACACAGTGTTGCCCCTTTACGAACTAAAGCTTTTGCAGAAAGCAAATGCCTGTGTGACAGCGAATGCAGTTCCAATGGACAGTGAAAACCAGCTACAGCATTCCGTGCTGGCAACTTTCATGTGGGTGCAATCGCTGGACGTTTCGAATTTGGCAGCCGGACTCTGCGAGAGACACATACACAGTGTTGCCCCTTTACGAAGCACAGCTTTTGGGGAAAGCGAATGTCTGTGTGGCAGCGAATGCAGTTCGAAGGGACAGTGAAAACCAGCTACAGCATTCCGGGCTGGCAGCTTTCGTATGGGCGCAATCGCTGGACGTTTCGAATTTGGTAGCCGGGCTCTGGGAGAGACACATACACAGTGTTGCCACATTACCAAGCAAAGCTTTTGCGGAAAGCGAATGTCTGTGTGGCAGCGAATGCAGTTCCAAGGGACAGTGAAAACCAGCTACAGCATTCCGTGCTGGCAGCTTTCGTGTGGGCGCAATCGCTGGACGTTTCGAATTTGGCAGCCGGACTCTGCGAGAGACATATAAACAGTGTTGCCCCGTTACCAACCAAAGCTTCTGCAGAAAGCGAATTTCTGTGTGGCAGCGAATGCAGTTCCAAGGGACAGTGAAAACCAGCTACAGCATTCCGTGCTGGCAGCTTTCGTGTGGGAGAAATCGCTGGAGGTTTCGAATTTGGCAGCGGGGCTCTGTGAGAGAGATATACACAGTGTTGCTCCTTTATGAACCAAAGCTTCTGCAGATAGCGAATGTCTGTGTGGCAGCGAATGCAGTTCCAAGGGACAGTGAAAACCAGCGACAGCATTCCGTTCTGGCAGCTTTCGTGTGGGCGAAATTGCTGGACGTTTCGAATTTGGCAGCCGGGCTCTGCGAGAGACACATACACAGTGTTGCCCCTTTACCAACCAAAGCTTCTGCAGAAAGCGAATGTCTGTGTGGCAGCGAATGCAGTTCCATGGGACAGTGAAAACCAGCTACAGCATTCCCTGCTGGCAGCTTTTGTTGGGGCGCAATCGCTGGACGTTTCGAATTTGGCAGCTGGACTCTGCCAGAGACACATACACAGTTTTGCCCCTTTATGAACCAAAGCTTTTGCAGAAAGCGAATGCCTGTGTGACAGCGAATGCAGTTCCAATGGACAGTGAAAACCAGCTACAGCATTCTGTGCTGGCAGCTTTCGTGTGGGCGCAATCGCTGGACGTTTCGAATTTGGCAGCCGGACTCTGCGAGAGACACATACACAGTGTTGCCCCTTTACGAACCAAAGCTTTTGGGGCATGCGAATGTCTTTGTGGCAGCGAATGCAGTTCCAAGGGACAGTGAAAACCAGCTACAGCATTCCGTGCTGGCAGCTTTCGTGTGGGCGAAATTGCTGGACGTTTCGAATTTGGCAGCCGGCCTCTGCGAAAGACACATACACAGTGTTGCCCCTTTACGAACCAAAGCTTTTGCAGAAAGCGAATGCCTGTGTGACAGCGAATGCAGTTCCAAGGGACAGTGAAAACCAGCTACAGCATTCCGTGCTGGCAGCTTTCGTGTGGGAGAAATCGCTGGACGTTTCGAACTTGGCAGCCAGGCTCTGCTACAGACACATACACAGTGTTGCCCCTTTACGAACCAAAGCTTTTGGGGAAAGCGAATATCTGTGTGGCAGCGAATGCAATTCCAAGGGACAGTGAAAACCAGCTACAGCATTCCTTGCTGGCAGCTTTCGTGTGGGCGCAATCGCTGGACGTTTCGAATTTGGCAGCCGGGCTCTGCGAGAGACACATACAGAGTGTTGCCCCTTTATGAACCAAAGATTTTGGGGCAAGCGAAAGTCTGTGTGGCAGCGAATGCAGTTCCAAGGGACAGTGAAAACCAGCTACAGCATTCCTTGCTGGCAGCATTCGTGTGGGCGCAATCGCTGGACGTTTCGAATTTGGCAGCCGGGCTCTGCGAGAGACACATACAGAGTGTTGCCCCTTTATGAACCAAAGATTTTGGGGCAAGCGAAAGTCTGTGTGGCAGCAAATGCAGTTCCAAGGGACAGTGAAAACCAGCTACAGCATTCCGTGCTGGCAACTTTCGTGTGGGCGCAATTGCTGGACTTTTCGAATTTGGCAGCTGGACTCTGCGAGAGAACCATACAGAGTGTTGCCCCTTTACGAACTAAAGCTTTTGCAGAAAGCAAATGCCTCTGTGACAGAGAATGCAGTTCCAATGGACAGTGAAAACCAGCTACAGCATTCCGTGCTGGCAAATTTCATGTGGGCGCAATCGCTGGACGTTTCGAATTTGGCAGCCGGACTCTGCGGGAGACACGTACACAGTGTTCCCCTTTTACGAACCACGGATTTGGGGAAAGCGAATGTCTGCGTGGCAGCGAATGCAGTTCTAAGGGACAGTGAAAACCAGCTACAGCATTCCGTGCTGGCAGCTTTCATGTGGGCGCAATCGCTGGACGTTTCGAATTTGGCAGCCGGGCTCTGCGAGAGACACATACACAGTGTTGCCACATTACCAAGCAGAGCTTCTGCAGAAAGCGAATGTCTGTCTGGCAGCGAATGCAGTTCCAAGGGACAGTGAAAACCAGCTACAGCATTCTGTGCTGGCAGCTTTCGTGTGGGAGAAATCGCTGGAGGTTTCGAATTTGGCAGCCGGGCTCTGTGAGAGAGATATACACAGTGTTGCTCCTTTATGAAACAAAGCTTTTGCAGAAAGCAAATGCCTGTGTGGCAGCGAATGCAGTTCCAAGGGACAGTGAAAACCAGCTACAGCATTCCGTGCTGGCAGCTTTCGTGTGGGCGCAATCGCTGGACGTTTCGAATTTGGCAGCCGAGCTCTGCGAGAGAGAGATACACAGTGTTGCTCCTTTACGAACCAAAGCTTTTGCAGAAAGGAAATGCCTGTGCGGCACCGAATGCAGTTCCAAGGGACAGTGAAAACCAGCTACAGCATTCCGTACTCGCACCTTTTGTGTGGGAGAAATTGCTGGACGTGTCGAATTTGGCAGCTGGGCTCTGCGAGAGAGAGCTACACAGTTTTCCCCCATTAACAAGCACAGCGTCTGCAGAAAGCGAATGCCTGTGTGGCAGCGAATGCAGTTCCATGGGACAGTGAAAACCAGCTACAGCATTCCGTGCTGGCAGCTTTCCTGTGGGCGAAATCGCTGCACGTTTCGAATTTGGCAGCCGGGCTCTGCGAGAGAGAGATACACAGTTTTGCCCCTTTAAGAACCAAAGCTTTTGGGTAAAGCGAATGCCTGTGTGGCAGCGATTGCAGTTCCAAGGGACAGTGAAAACCAGCTACAGCATTCCGTGCTGGCAGCTTTCGTGTGGGCGCAATCGCTGGACGTTTCGAATTTGGCAGCTGGACTCTGCCAGAGACACATACAAAGTTTTGCCCCTTTATGAACCAAAGCTTTTGCAGAAAGCGAATGCCTGTGTGACAGCGAATGCAGTTCCAATGGACACTGAAAACCAGGTACAGCATTCCGTGCTGGCAGCTTTCGTGTGGGCGCAATCGCTGGACGTTTCGAATTTGGCAGCCGGACTCTGCGAGAGACACATACACAGTGTTGCCCCTTTACGAACCACAGCTTTTGGGGAAAGCGAATGTCTGTGTGGCAGCGAATGCAGTTCCATGGGACAGTGAAAACCAGCTACAGCATTCCATGATGGCAGCTTTCGTGTGGGCGCAATCGCTGGACGTTTCGAATTTGGCAGCCGGGCTCTGCGAGAGACACATAGAGGGTGTTGCCCCTTTACGAACCACAGCTTTTGGGGAAAGCGAAAGTCTGTGTGGCAGCGAATGCAGTTCCAAGGGACAGTGAAAACCAGGTACAGCATTCTGTGCTGGCAACTTTCGTGTGGGCGCAATTGCTGGACGTTTCGAATTTGGCAGCTGGACTCTGCGAGAGAACCATACACAGTGTTGCCCCTTTACGAACTAAAGCTTTTGCAGAAAGCAAATGCCTGTGTGACAGCGAATGCAGTTCCAATGGACAGTGAAAACCAGCTACAGCATTCCGTGCTGGCAACTTTCATGTGGGTGCAATCGCTGGACGTTTCGAATTTGGCAGCCGGACTCTGCGAGAGACACATACACAGTGTTGCCCCTTTACGAAGCACAGCTTTTGGGGAAAGCGAATGTCTGTGTGGCAGCGAATGCAGTTCGAAGGGACAGTGAAAACCAGCTACAGCATTCCGGGCTGGCAGCTTTCGTATGGGCGCAATCGCTGGACGTTTCGAATTTGGTAACCGGGCTCTGGGAGAGACACATACACAGTGTTGCCACATTACCAAGCAAAGCTTTTGCGGAAAGCGAATGTCTGTGTGGCAGCGAATGCAGTTCCAAGGGACAGTGAAAACCAGCTACAGCATTCCGTGCTGGCAGCTTTCGTGTGGGCGCAATCGCTGGACGTTTCGAATTTGGCAGCCGGACTCTGCGAGAGACATATAAACAGTGTTGCCCCGTTACCAACCAAAGCTTCTGCAGAAAGCGAATTTCTGTGTGGCAGCGAATGCAGTTCCAAGGGACAGTGAAAACCAGCTACAGCATTCCGTGCTGGCAGCTTTCGTGTGGGAGAAATCGCTGGAGGTTTCGAATTTGGCAGCGGGGCTCTGTGAGAGAGATATACACAGTGTTGCTCCTTTATGAACCAAAGCTTCTGCAGATAGCGAATGTCTGTGTGGCAGCGAATGCAGTTCCAAGGGACAGTGAAAACCAGCGACAGCATTCCGTTCTGGCAGCTTTCGTGTGGGCGAAATTGCTGGACGTTTCGAATTTGGCAGCCGGGCTCTGCGAGAGACACATACACAGTGTTGCCCCTTTACCAACCAAAGCTTCTGCAGAAAGCGAATGTCTGTGTGGCAGCGAATGCAGTTCCATGGGACAGTGAAAACCAGCTACAGCATTCCCTGCTGGCAGCTTTTGTTGGGGCGCAATCGCTGGACGTTTCGAATTTGGCAGCTGGACTCTGCCAGAGACACATACACAGTTTTGCCCCTTTATGAACCAAAGCTTTTGCAGAAAGCGAATGCCTGTGTGACAGCGAATGCAGTTCCAATGGACAGTGAAAACCAGCTACAGCATTCTGTGCTGGCAGCTTTCGTGTGGGCGCAATCGCTGGACGTTTCGAATTTGGCAGCCGGACTCTGCGAGAGACACATACAGAGTGTTGCCCCTTTACGAACCAAAGCTTTTGGGGCATGCGAATGTCTGTGTGGCAGCGAATGCAGTTCCAAGGGACAGTGAAAACCAGCTACAGCATTCCGTGCTGGCAGCTTTCGTGTGGGCGAAATTGCTGGACGTTTCGAATTTGGCAGCCGGCCTCTGCGAAAGACACATACACAGTGTTGCCCCTTTACGAACCAAAGCTTTTGCAGAAAGCGAATGCCTGTGTGACAGCGAATGCAGTTCCAAGGGACAGTGAAAACCAGCTACAGCATTCCGTGCTGGCAGCTTTCGTGTGGGAGAAATCGCTGGACGTTTCGAACTTGGCAGCCAGGCTCTGCTACAGACACATACACAGTGTTGCCCCTTTACGAACCAAAGCTTTTGGGGAAAGCGAATATCTGTGTGGCAGCGAATGCAATTCCAAGGGACAGTGAAAACCAGCTACAGCATTCCTTGCTGGCAGCTTTCGTGTGGGCGCAATCGCTGGACGTTTCGAATTTGGCAGCCGGGCTCTGCGAGAGACACATACAGAGTGTTGCCCCTTTATGAACCAAAGATTTTGGGGCAAGCGAAAGTCTGTGTGGCAGCGAATGCAGTTCCAAGGGACAGTGAAAACCAGCTACAGCATTCCTTGCTGGCAGCATTCGTGTGGGCGCAATCGCTGGACGTTTCGAATTTGGCAGCCGGGCTCTGCGAGAGACACATACAGAGTGTTGCCCCTTTATGAACCAAAGATTTTGGGGCAAGCGAAAGTCTGTGTGGCAGCAAATGCAGTTCCAAGGGACAGTGAAAACCAGCTACAGCATTCCGTGCTGGCAACTTTCGTGTGGGCGCAATTGCTGGACTTTTCGAATTTGGCAGCTGGACTCTGCGAGAGAACCATACAGAGTGTTGCCCCTTTACGAACTAAAGCTTTTGCAGAAAGCAAATGCCTCTGTGACAGCGAATGCAGTTCCAATGGACAGTGAAAACCAGCTACAGCATTCCGTGCTGGCAAATTTCATGTGGGCGCAATCGCTGGACGTTTCGAATTTGGCAGCCGGACTCTGCGGGAGACACGTACACAGTGTTGCCCCTTTACGAACCACGGATTTGGGGAAAGCGAATGTCTGCGTGGCAGCGAATGCAGTTCTAAGGGACAGTGAAAACCAGCTACAGCATTCCGTGCTGGCAGCTTTCATGTGGGCGCAATCGCTGGACGTTTCGAATTTGGCAGCCGGGCTCTGCGAGAGACACATACACAGTGTTGCCACATTACCAAGCAGAGCTTCTGCAGAAAGCGAATGTCTGTCTGGCAGCGAATGCAGTTCCAAGGGACAGTGAAAACCAGCTACAGCATTCTGTGCTGGCAGCTTTCGTGTGGGAGAAATCGCTGGAGGTTTCGAATTTGGCAGCCGGGCTCTGTGAGAGAGATATACACAGTGTTGCTCCTTTATGAAACAAAGCTTTTGCAGAAAGCAAATGCCTGTGTGGCAGCGAATGCAGTTCCAAGGGACAGTGAAAACCAGCTACAGCATTCCGTGCTGGCAGCTTTCGTGTGGGCGCAATCGCTGGACGTTTCGAATTTGGCAGCCGAGCTCTGCGAGAGAGAGATACACAGTGTTGCTCCTTTACGAACCAAAGCTTTTGCAGAAAGGAAATGCCTGTGCGGCACCGAATGCAGTTCCAAGGGACAGTGAAAACCAGCTACAGCATTCCGTACTCGCACCTTTTGTGTGGGAGAAATTGCTGGACGTGTCGAATTTGGCAGCTGGGCTCTGCGAGAGAGAGCTACACAGGTTTCCCCCATTAACAAGCACAGCGTCTGCAGAAAGCGAATGCCTGTGTGGCAGCGAATGCAGTTCCATGGGACAGTGAAAACCAGCTACAGCATTCCGTGCTGGCAGCTTTCGTGTGGGCGAAATCGCTGCACGTTTCGAATTTGGCAGCCGGGCTCTGCGAGAGAGAGATACACAGTTTTGCCCCTTTAAGAACCAAAGCTTTTGGGTAAAGCGAATGCCTGTGTGGCAGCGATTGCAGTTCCAAGGGACAGTGAAAACCAGCTACAGCATTCCGTGCTGGCAGCTTTCGTGTGGGCGCAATCGCTGGACGTTTCGAATTTGGCAGCTGGACTCTGCCAGAGACACATACAAAGTTTTGCCCCTTTATGAACCAAAGCTTTTGCAGAAAGCGAATGCCTGTGTGACAGCGAATGCAGTTCCAATGGACACTGAAAACCAGGTACAGCATTCCGTGCTGGCAGCTTTCGTGTGGGCGCAATCGCTGGACGTTTCGAATTTGGCAGCCGGACTCTGCGAGAGACACATACACAGTGTTGCCCCTTTACGAACCACAGCTTTTGGGGAAAGCGAATGTCTGTGTGGCAGCGAATGCAGTTCCATGGGACAGTGAAAACCAGCTACAGCATTCCATGATGGCAGCTTTTGTTGGGGCGCAATCGCTGGACGTTTCGAATTTGGCAGCCGGGCTCTGCGAGAGACACATAGAGGGTGTTGCCCCTTTACGAACCACAGCTTTTGGGGAAAGCGAAAGTCTGTGTGGCAGCAAATGCAGTTCCAAGGGACAGTGAAAACCAGCTACAGCATTCCGTGCTGGCAACTTTCGTGTGGGCGCAATTGCTGGACGTTTCGAATTTGGCAGCTGGACTCTGCCAGAGAACCATACACAGTGTTGCCCCTTTACGAACTAAAGCTTTTGCAGAAAGCAAATGCCTGTGTGACAGCGAATGCAGTTCCAATGGACAGTGAAAACCAGCTACAGCATTCCGTGCTGGCAACTTTCATGTGGGTGCAATCGCTGGACGTTTCGAATTTGGCAGCCGGACTCTGCGAGAGACACATACACAGTGTTGCCCCTTTACGAAGCACAGCTTTTGGGGAAAGCGAATGTCTGTGTGGCAGCGAATGCAGTTCGAAGGGACAGTGAAAACCAGCTACAGCATTCCGGGCTGGCAGCTTTCGTATGGGCGCAATCGCTGGACGTTTCGAATTTGGTAGCCGGGCTCTGGGAGAGACACATACACAGTGTTGCCACATTACCAAGCAAAGCTTTTGCGGAAAGCGAATGTCTGTGCGGCAGCGAATGCAGTTCCAAGGGACAGTGAAAACCAGCTACAGCATTCCGTGCTGGCAGCTTTCGTGTGGGAGAAATCGCTGGAGGTTTCGAATTTGGCAGCGGGGCTCTGTGAGAGAGATATACACAGTGTTGCTCCTTTATGAACCAAAGCTTCTGCAGATAGCGAATGTCTGTGTGGCAGCGAATGCAGTTCCAAGGGACAGTGAAAACCAGCGACAGCATTCCGTTCTGGCAGCTTTCGTGTGGGCGAAATTGCTGGACGTTTCGAATTTGGCAGCCGGGCTCTGCGAGAGACACATACACAGTGTTGCCCCTTTACCAACCAAAGCTTCTGCAGAAAGCGAATGTCTGTGTGGCAGCGAATGCAGTTCCATGGGACAGTGAAAACCAGCTACAGCATTCCCTGCTGGCAGCTTTCGTGTGGGCGCAATCGCTGGACGTTTCGAATTTGGCAGCCGGGCTCTGCGAGAGACACATACACAGTGTTGCCCCTTTACGAACCAAAGCTTTTGGGGCATGCGAATGTCTGTGTGGCAGCGAATGCAGTTCCAAGGGACAGTGAAAACCAGCTACAGCTTTCCGTGCTGGCAGCTTTCGTGTGGGCGAAATTGCTGGACGTTTCGAATTTGGCAGCCGGCCTCTGCAAAAGACACATACACAGTGTTGCCCCTTTACGAACCAAAGCTTTTGCAGAAAGCGAATGACTGTGTGACAGCGAATGCAGTTCCAAGGGACAGTGAAAACCAGCTACAGCATTCCGTGCTGGCAGCTTTCGTGTGGGAGAAATCGCTGGACGTTTCGAACTTGGCAGCCAGGCTCTGCTACAGACACATACACAGTGTTGCCCCTTTACGAACCAAAGCTTTTGCAGAAAGCGAATATCTGTGTGGCAGCGAATGCAATTCCAAGGGACAGTGAAAACCAGCTACAGCATTCCATGCTGGCAGCTTTCGTGTGGGCGCAATCGCTGGACGTTTCGAATTTGGCAGCCGGGCTCTGCGAGAGACACATACAGAGTGTTGCCCCTTTATGAACCACAGATTTTGGGGCAAGCGAAAATCTGTGTGGCAGCGAATGCAGTTCCAAGGGACAGTGAAAACCAGCTACAGCATTCCTTGCTGGCAGCATTCGTGTGGGCGCAATCGCTGGACGTTTCGAATTTGGCAGCCGGGCTCTGCGAGAGACACATACAGAGTGTTGCCCCTTTATGAACCAAAGATTTTGGGGCAAGCGAAAGTCTGTGTGGCAGCAAATGCAGTTCCAAGGGACAGTGAAAACCAGCTACAGCATTCCGTGCTGGCAACTTTCGTGTGGGCGCAATTGCTGGACGTTTCGAATTTGGCAGCTGGACTCTGCGAGAGAACCATACAGAGTGTTGCACCTTTACGAACTAAAGCTTTTGCAGAAAGCGAATGCCTGTGTGACAGCAAATGCAGTTCCAATGGACAGTGAAAACCAGCTACAGCATTCCGTGCTGGCAACTTTCATGTGGGCGCAATCGCTGGACGTTTCGAATTTGGCAGCCGGACTCTGCGGGAGACACGTACACAGTGTTGCCCCTTTACGAACCACGGTTTTGGGGAAAGCGAATGTCTGTGTGGCAGCGAATGCAGTTCTAAGGGACAGTGAAAACCAGCTACAGCATTCCGTGCTGGCAGCTTTCGTGTGGGCGCAATCGCTGGACGTTTCGAATTTGGCAGCCGGGCTCTGCGAGAGACACATGCACAGTGTTGCCACATTACCAAGCAGAGCTTCTGCAGAAAGCGAATGTCTGTCTGGCAGAGAATGCAGTTCCAAGGGACAGTGAAAACCAGCTACAGCATTCTGTGCTGGCAGCTTTCGTGTGGGAGAAATCGCTGGAGGTTTCGAATTTGGCAGCCGGGCTCTGTGAGAGAGATATACACAGTGTTGCTCCTTTATGAAACAAAGCTTTTGCAGAAAGCAAATGCCTGTGTGGCAGCGAATGCAGTTCCAAGGAACAGTGAAAACCAGCTACAGCATTCCGTGCTGGTAGCTCTCGTGTGGGCGCAAGCGCTGGACGTTTCGAATTTGGCAGCCGGGCTCTGCGAGAGACACATACAGAGTGTTGCCCCTTTATGAACCAAAGATTTTGGGGAAAGCGAAAGTCTGTGTGGCAGCGAATGCAGTTCCAAGGGACAGTGAAAACCAGCTACAGCATTCCATGCTGGCAGCTTTCGTGTGGGCGAAATCGCTGGACGTTTCGAATTTGGCAGCCGGCCTCTGAGAGAGAGAGATACACAGTGTTTCTCCTTTACGAACCAAAGCTTTTGCAGAAAGCAAATGCCTGTGTGGCAGCGAATGCAGTTCCAAGTGACAGTGAAAAGTAGCTACAGCATTCCGTACTGGCAGCTTTCGTGTGGGAGAAATCGCTGGACGTTTCGAATTTGGCAGCCGGGCTCTGCGAGAGAGAGATACACAGTTTTCCCCCATTACCAAGCACAGCTCCTGCAGAAAGCGAATGCCTGTGTGGCAGCGAATGCAGTTCCACGGGACAGTGAAAACCAGCTACAGCATTCCATGATGGCAGCTTTCGTGTGGGCGCAATCGCTGGACGTTTCGAATTTGGCAGCCGGACTCTGCGAGAGACAAATAGAGACTGTTGCCCCTTTACGAACCACAGCTTTTGGGGAAAGCGAATGTCTGTGTGGCTGCGAATGCAGTTCCAAGGGACAGTGAAAACCAGCTACAGCTTTCCGTGCTGGCAGCTTTCGTGTGGGCGAAATTGCTGGACGTTTCGAATTTGGCAGCCGGCCTCTGCGAAAGACACATACACAGTGTTGCCCCTTTACGAACCAAAGCTTTTGCAGAAAGCGAATGCCTGTGTGACAGCGAATGCAGTTCCAAGGGACAGTGAAAACCAGCTACAGCATTCCGTGCTGGCAGCTTTCGTGTGGGAGAAATCGCTGGACGTTTCGAACTTGGGAGCCAGGCTCTGCTACAGACACATACACAATGTTGCCCCTTTACGAACCAAAGCTTTTGGGGCAAGCGAAAGTCTATGTGGCAGCGAATGCAGTTCCAAGGGACAGTGAAAACCAGCTACAGCATTCTGTGTTGGCAGCTTTCGTGTGGGCGCAATCGCTGGACGTTTCGAATTTGGCAGACGGGCTTTGCGAGAGACACATACAGAGTGTTGCCCCTTTATGAACCAAAGATTTTGGGGCAAGCGAAAGTCTGTGTGGCAGCAAATGCAGTTCCAAGGGACAGTGAAAACCAGCTACAGCATTCCGTGCTGGCAACTTTCGTGTGGGCGCAATTGCTGGACGTTTCGAATTTGGCAGCTGGACTCTGCGAGAGAACCATACAGAGTGTTGCCCCTTTACGAACTAAAGCTTTTGCAGAAAGCAAATGCCTGTGTGACAGCGAATGCAGTTCCAATGGACAGTGAAAACCAGCTACAGCATTCCGCGCTGGCAAATTTCATGTGGGCGCAATCGCTGGACGTTTCGAATTTGGCAGCCGGACTCTGCGGGAGACACGTACACAGTGTTGCCCCTTTACGAACCACGGTTTTGGGGAAAGCGAATGTCTGCGTGGCAGCGAATGCAGTTCTAAGGGACAGTGAAAACCAGCTACAGCATTCCGTGCTGGCAGCTTTCATGTGGGCGCAATCGCTGGACGTTTCGAATTTGGCAGCCGGGCTCTGCGAGAGACACATACACAGTGTTGCCACATTACCAAGCAGAGCTTCTGCAGAAAGCCAATGTCTGTCTGGCAGCGAATGCAGTTCCAAGGGACAGTGAAAACCAGCTACAGCATTCTGTGCTGGCAGCTTTCGTGTGGGCGAAATCGCTGGAGGTTTCGAATTTGGCAGCCGGGCTCTGTGAGAGAGATATACACAGTGTTGCTCCTTTATGAAACAAAGCTTTTGCAGAAAGGAAATGCCTGTGCTGCACCGAATGCAGTTCCAAGGGACAGTGAAAACCAGCTACAGCATTCCGTACTCGCACCTTTTGTGTGGGAGAAATTGCTGGACGTTTCTAATTTGGCAGCTGGGCTCTGCGAGAGAGAGCTACACAGTTTTCCCCCATTAACAAGCACAGCGTCTGCAGAAAGCGAATGCCTGTGTGGCAGCGAATGCAGTTCCATGGGACAGTGAAAACCAGCTACAGCATTCCGTGCTGGCAGCTTTCGTGTGGGAGAAATCGCTGCACGTTTCGAATTTGGCAGCCGGGCTCTGCGAGAGAGAGATACACAGTGTTGCCCCTTTAAGAACCAAAGCTTTTGGGGAAAGCGAATGCCTGTGTGGCAGCGAATGCAGTTCCAAGGGACAGTGAAAACCAGCTACAGCATTCCGTGCTGGCAGCTTTCGTGTGGGCGCAATCGCTGGACGTTTCGAATTTGGCAGCTGGACTCTGCCAGAGACACATACAAAGTTTTGCCCCTTTATGAACCAAAGCTTTTGCAGAAAGCGAATGCCTGTGTGACAGCGAATGCAGTTCCAATGGACACTGAAAACCAGGTACAGCATTCCGTGCTGGCAGCTTTCGTGTGGGCGCAATCGCTGGACGTTTCGAATTTGGCAGCCGGCCTCTGCGAGAGACACATACACAGTGTTGCCCCTTTACGAACCACAGCTTTTGGGGAAAGCGAATGTCTGTGTGGCAGCGAATGCAGTTCGAAGGGACAGTGAAAACCAGCTACAGCATTCCATGATGGCAGCTTTCGTGTGGGCGCAATCGCTGGACGTTTCGAATTTGGCAGCCGGGCTCTGCGAGAGACACATAGAGGGTGTTGCCCCTTTACGAACCACAGCTTTTGGGGAAAGCGAAAGTCTGTGTGGCAGCGAATGCAGTTCCAAGGGACAGTGAAAACCAGGTACAGCATTCTGTGCTGGCAACTTTCGTGTGGGCGCAATTGCTGGACATTTCGAATTTGGCAGCTGGACTCTGCGAGAGAACCATACACAGTGTTGGCCCTTTACGAAATAAAGCTTTTGCAGAAAGCAAATGCCTGTGTGACAGCGAATGCAGTTCCAATGGACAGTGAAAACCAGCTACAGCATTCCGTGCTGGCAACTTTCATGTGGGTGCAATCGCTGGACGTTTCGAATTTGGCAGCCGGACTCTGCGAGAGACACATACACAGTGTTGCCCCTTTACGAAGCACAGCTTTTGGGGAAAGCGAATGTCTGTGTGGCAGCGAATGCAGTTCGAAGGGACAGTGAAAACCAGCTACAGCATTCCATGCTGGCAGCTTTCGTGTGGGCGAAATTGCTGGACGTTTCGAATTTGGCAGCCGGGCTCTGCGAGAGACACATACACAGTGTTGCCCCTTTACTAACCAAAGCTTTTGGGGCAAGCGAATGCCTGTGTGACAGCGAATGCAGTTCCAAGGGACAGTGAAATCCAGCTACAGCATTCCGTGCTGGCAGCTTTCGTGTGGGCGAAATCGCTGAACGTTTCGTATTTGGCAGCCGGGCTCTGCGAGAGAGAGATACACAGTTTTCCCCCATTAACAAGCACAGCTTCTACAGAAAGCGATTGCCTGTGTGGCAGCGAATGCAGTTCCATGGGACAGTGAAAACCAGCTACAGCATTCCATGCTGGCAGCTTTCGTGTGGGCGAAATCGCTGGACGTTTCGAATTTGGCAGCCAGGCTCCGCGAGAGAGAGGTACACAGTTTTACCCCTTTAGGAACCAAAGCTTTTGGGGCAAGCGAATGTCTGTGTGGCAGTGAATGCAGTTCCAAGGGACAGTGAAAACCAGCTATAGCATTCCATGCTGGCAGCTTTCCTGTGGGAGAAATTGCTGGACGTTTCGAATTTGGCAGCCGGGCTCTGCGAGAGACACATACACAGTGTTGCCCCTTTACCAACCAAAGCTTCTGCAGAAAGCGACTGTGTGGCAGCGAATGCAGTTCCAAGGGACAGTGAAAACCAGCGACAGCATTCCGTGCTGGCAGCTTTCGTGTGGGCGAAATTGCTGGACGTTTCGAATTTGGCAGCCGGGCTCTGCGAGAGACACAGACACAGTGTTGCCCCTTTACCAAACAAAGCTTCTGCAGAAAGCGAATGTCTGTGTGGCAGCGAATGCAGTTCCATGGGACAGTGAAAACCAGCTACAGCATTCCATGCTGGCAGCTTTCGTGTGGGCGAAATCGCTGGACGTTTCGAATTTGGCAGCCGGGCTCTGCGAGAGAGAGATACACAGTGTTGCCCCTTTACGAACCAAAGCTTTTGGGGAAAGCGAATGCCTGTGTGGCAGCGAATGCAGTTCCAAGGGACAGTGAAAACCAGCGACAGCATTCCATGCTGGCAGCTTTCGTGTGGGCGAAATCGCTGGACGTTTCGAATTTGGCAGCTGGACTCTGCCAGAGACACATACACAGTTTTGCCCCTTTATGAACCAAAGCTTTTGCAGAAAGCGAATGCCTGTGTGACAGCGAATGCAGTTCCAAGGGACAGTGAAAACCAGCTACAGCATTCCATGCTGGCAGCTTTCGTGTGGGCGAAATTGCTGGACGTTTCGAATTTGGCAGCCGGGCTCTGCGAGAGACACATACACAGTGTTGCCCCTTTACTTACCAAAGCTTTTGGGGCAAGCGAATGCCTGTGTGACAGCGAATGCAGTTCCAAGGGACAGTGAAATCCAGCTACAGCATTCCGTGCTGGCAGCTTTCGTGTGGGCGAAATCGCTGAACGTTTCGTATTTGGCAGCCGGGCTCTGCGAGAGAGAGATACAGAGTTTTCCCCCATTAACAAGCACAGCTTCTGCAGAAAGCGATTGCCTGTGTGGCAGCGAATGCAGTTCCATGGGACAGTGAAAACCAGCTACAGCATTCCATGCTGGCAGCTTTCGTGTGGGCGAAATCGCTGGACGTTTCGAATTTGGCAGCCGGGCTCTGCGAGAGAGAGGTACACGGTGTTACCCCTTTACGAACGAAAGCTTTTGGGGCAAGCGAATGTCTGTGTGGCAGCGAATGCAGTTCCAAGGGACAGTGAAAACCAGCTACGACATTCCGTGCTGGCAGCTTTCGTGTGGGCGCAATCGCTGGACGTTTCGAATTTGGCAGCCGGGCTCTGCGAGAGAGAGATACACAGTGTTTCTCCTTTACGAACCAAAGCTTTTGCAGAAAGGAAATGCCTGTGCGGCACCAAATGCAGTTCCAAGGGACAGTGAAAACCAGCTACAGTATTCTGTGCTGGCAGCTTTCGTGTGGGCGCAATCGCTGGACGTTTCGAATTCAGCACCCGGGCTCTGCGAGAGAGAGATACACAGTGTTGCCCCTTTACGAACCACAGCTTTTGGGGAAAGCGAATGTCTGTGTGGCAGCGAATGCAGTTCCAAGGGACAGTGAAAACCAGCTACAGCATTCCCTGCTGGCAGCTTTCGTTGGGGCGCAATCGCTGGACGTTTCGAATTTGGCAGCTGGACTCTGCCAGAGACACATACACAGTTTTGCCCCTTTATGAACCAAAGCTTTTGCAGAAAGCGAATGCCTCTGTGACAGCGAATGCAGTTCCAATGGACAGTGAAAACCAGGTACAGCATTCTGTGCTGGCAGCTTTCGTGTGGGCGCAATCGCTGGACGTTTCGAATTTGGCAGCCGGACTCTGCGAGAGACACATACACATTGTTGCCCCTTTACGAACCACAGCTTTTGGGGAAAGCGAATGTCTGTGTGGCAGCGAATGCAGTTCCAAGGGACAGTGAAAACCAGCTACAGCATTCTGTGCTGGCAGCTTTCGTGTGGGCTCAATCGCTGGACGTTTCGAATTTGGCAGACGGGCTTTGCGAGAGACACATACACAGTGTTGCCCCTTTACGAACCAAAGTTTTGGGGCATGCGAATGTCTGTGTGGCAGCTAATGCAGTTCCAAGGGACAGTGAAAACCAGCTACAGCATTCCATGCTGGCAGCTTTCGTGTGGGCGAAATTGGGGGACGTTTCGAATTTGGCAGCCGGGCTCTACGAGAGACACATACACAGTGTTGCCCCTTTACTAACCAAAGCTTTTGGGGCAAGCGAATGCCTGTGTGACAGCGAATGCAGTTCCAAGGGACAGTGAAATCCAGCTACAGCATTCCATGCTGGCAGCTTTCGTGTGGGCGAAATCGCTGGACGTTTCGAATTGGCAGCCGGGCTCTGCGAGAGAGAGGTACACGGTGTTACCCCTTTACGAACCAAGGTTTTGGGGAAAGCGAATGTCTGTGTGGCAGCGAATGCAGTTCCAAGGGACAGTGAAAACCAGCTACGACATTCCGTGCTGGCAGCTTTCGTGTGGGCGCAATCGCTGGACGTTTCGAATTTGGCAGCCGGGCTCTGCGAGAGACACATACAGAGTGTTGCCCATTTACGAACCAAAGCTTCTGCAGAAAGCGAATGCCTGTGTGGCAGCGAATGCAGTTCCAAGGGACAGTGAAAACCAGCTACAGCATTCCGTGCTGGCAGCTTTCGTGTGGGCGCAATCGCTGGACGTTTCGAATTCAGCACCAGGGCTCTGCGAGAGAGAGATACACAGTGTTGCCCCTTTACTAACCAAAGCTTTTGGGGCAAGCGAATGCCTGTGTGGCAGCGAATGCAGTGCCAAGGGACAGTGAAAACCAGCTACAGCATTCCGTACTGGTAGCTTTCTTTTGGGAGAAATCGCTGGACGTTTCGAATTTGGCAGCCAGGCTCTGTGAGAGAGAGATACACAGTGTTGCAACTTTACAAACCAAAGCTTTTGCAAAAAGTGAAAGTCTTTGTGGCAGCTAATGCACTTCCAAGGGACAGTGAAAACCAGCTACAGTATTCCGTGCTGGCAGCTTTCGTGTGGGCGATATCGCTGGACGTTTCGAATTCAGCAGCCGGGCTCTGCGAGAGAGAGATACACAGTGTTGCCCCTTTACGATCCAAAGCTTTTGCAGAAAGCGAATGCCTGTGTGACAGCGAATGCAGTTCCAAGGGACAGTGAAAACCAGCTACAGCATTCCGTGCTGGCGGCTTTCGTGTGGGAGAAATCGCTGGACGTTTCGAATTTGGCAGCCAGGCTCCGCGAGAGACATATAAACAGTGTTGCCCCTTTACCAACCAAAGCTTCTGCAGAAAGCGAATGCCTGTGTGGCAGCGAATGCAGTTCCAAGGGACAGTGAAAACCAGCTACAGCATTCCGTGCTGGCAGCTTTCGTGTGGGCGCAATCGCTGGACGTTTCGAATTTGGCAGCCAGGCTCCGCGAGAGACATATAAACAGTGTTGCCCCTTTACCAACCAAAGCTTCTGCAGACAGCGAATGTCTGTGTGGCAGCGAATGCAGTTCCAAGGGACAGTGAAAACCAGCTACAGCATTCCGTGCTGGCAGCTTTCGTGTGGGAGAAATCGCTGGAGGTTTCGAATTTGGCAGCGGGGCTCTGTGAGAGAGATATACACAGTTTTGCTCCTTTATGAACCAAAGCTTCTGCAGATAGCGAGTGTCTGTGTGGCAGCGAATGCAGTTCCAAGGGACAGTGAAAACCAGCGACAGCATTCCGTGCTGGCAGCTCTCGTGTGGGCGAAATTGCTGGACGTTTCGAATTTGGCAGCCGGGCTCTGCGAGAGACACATACACAGTGTTGCCCCTTTACCAACCAAAGCTTCTGCAGAAAGCGAATGTCTGTGTGGCAGCGAATGCAGTTCCATGGGACAGTGAAAACCAGCTACAGCATTCCCTGCTGGCAGCTTTCGTTGGGGCGCAATCGCTGGACGTTTCGAATTTGGCAGCTGGACTCTGCCAGAGACACATACACAGTTTTGCCCCTTTATGAACCAAAGCTTTTGCAGAAAGCGAATGCCTGTGTGACAGCGAATGCAGTTCCAATGGACAGTGAAAACCAGCTACAGCATTCTGTGCTGGCTGCTTTCATGTGGGCGCAATCGCTGGACGTTTCGAATTTGGCAGCCGGACTCTGCGAGAGACACATACAAAGTGTTGCACCTTTACGAACCACAGCTTTTGGGGAAAGCGAATGTCTGTGTGGCAGCGAATGCAGTTCCAAGGGACAGTGAAAACCAGCTACAGCATTCTGTGCTGGCAGCTTTCGTGTGGGCGCAATCGCTGGACGTTTCGAATTAGGCAGACGGGCTTTGCGAGAGACACATACACAGTGTTGCCCCTTTACGAACCAAAGCTTTTGGGGCATGCGAATGTCTGTGTGGCAGCTAATGCAGTTCCAAGGAACAGTGAAAACCAGCTACAGCATTCCATGCTGGCAGCTTTCGTGTGGGCGAAATTGGGGGACGTTTCGAATTTGGCAGCCGGGCTCTGCGAGAGACACATACACAGTGTTGCCCCTTTACTAACCAAAGCTTTTGGGGCAAGCGAATGCCTGTGTGACAGCGAATGCAGTTCCAAGGGACAGTGAAATCCAGCTACAGCATTCCGTGCTGGCAGCTTTCGTGTGGGCGAAATCGCTGAACGTTTCGTATTTGGCAGCCGGGCTCTGCGAGAGAGAGATACACAGTTTTCCCCCATTAACAAGCACAGCTTCTGCAGAAAGCGATTGCCTGTGTGGCAGCGAATGCAGTTCCATGGGACAGTGAAAACCAGCTACAGCATTCCATGCTGGCAGCTTTCCTGTGGGCGAAATCTCTGGACGTTTCGAATTCGGCAGCCGGGCTCTGCGAGAGAGAGGTACACGGTGTTACCCCTTTACGAACGAAAGCTTTTGGGGCAAGCGAATGTCTGTGTGGCAGCGAATGCAGTTCCAAGGGACAGTGAAAACCAGCTACGACATTCCGTGCTGGCAGCTTTCGTGTGGGCGCAATTGCTGGACGTTTCGAATTTGGCAGCCGGGCTCTGCGAGAGACACATACACAGTGTTGCCCATTTACGAACCAAAGCTTCTGCAGAAAGCGAATGCCTGTGTGGCAGCGAATGCAGTGCCAAGGGACAGTGAAAACCAGCTACAGCATTCCGTGCTGGTAGCTTTCGTGTGGGCGCAAGGGCTGGACGTTTCGAATTTGGCAGCCGGGCTCTGCGAGAGAGAGATACACAGTGTTTCTCCTTTACGAACCAAAGCTTTTGCAGAAAGGAAATGCCTGTGCGGCACCAAATGCAGATCCAAGGGACAGTGAAAACCAGCAACAGTATTCTGTGCTGGCAGCTTTCGTGTGGGCGCAATCGCTGGACGTTTCGAATTCAGCACCCGGGCTCTGCGAGAGAGAGATACACAGTGTTGCCCCTTTACTAACCAAAGCTTTTGGGGCAAGCGAATGCCTGTGTGGCAGCGAATGCAGTGCCAAGGGACAGTGAAAACCAGCTACAGCATTCCGTACTGGTAGCTTTCGTGTGGGAGAAATCGCTGGACGTTTCGAATTTGGCAGCCAGCCTCTGTGAGAGAGAGATACACAGTGTTGCAACTTTACAAACCAAAGCTTTTGCAAAAAGTGAAAGTCTTTGTGGCAGCTAATGCACTTCCAAGGGACAGTGAAAACCAGCTACAGTATTCCGTGCTGGCAGCTTTCGTGTGGGCGATATCGCTGGACGTTTCGAATTCAGCAGCCGGGCTCTGCGAGAGAGAGATACACAGTGTTGCCCCTTTACGAACCAAAGCTTTTGCAGAAAGCGAATGCCTGTGTGACAGCGAATGCAGTTCCAAGGGACAGTGAAAACCAGCTACAGCATTCCGTGCTGGCGGCTTTCGTGTGGGAGAAATCGCTGGACGTTTCGAACTTGGCAGCCAGGCTCTGCTACAGACACATACACAGTGTTGCCCCTTTACGAACTAAAGCTTTTGCAGAAAGCGAATGCCTGTGTGACAGCGAATGCAGTTCCAATGGACAGTCAAAACCAGCTACAGCATTCCGTGCTGGCAGCTTTCGTGTGGGCGCAATCGCTGGACGTTTCGAATTTGGCAGCCGGACTCTGCGGGAGACACATACACAGTGTTGCCCCTTTACGAACCACGGTTTTGGGGAACGCGAATGTCTGTGTGGCAGCGAATGCAGTTTGAAGGGACAGTGAAAACCAGCTACAGCATTCCGTGCTGGCAGCTTTCGTGTGGGAGAAATCGCTGGACGTTGCGAATTTGGCAGCCGGGCTCTGCGAGAGACACATACACAGTGTTGCCACATTACCAAGCAGAGCTTCTGCAGAAAGCGAATGTCTGTGTGGCAGCGAATGCAGTTCCAAGGGACAGTGAAAACCAGCTACAGCATTCCGTGCTGGCAGCTTTCGTATGGGCGCAATTGCTGGATGTTTCGAATTTGGCAGCCGGGCTCTGCGAGAGACACATACACAGTGTTGCCCCTTTACTAACCAAAGCTTTTGGGGCAAGCGAATGCCTGTGTGACAGCGAATGCAGTTCCAAGGGACAGTGAAATCCAGCTACAGCATTCCGTGCTGGCAGCTTTCGTGTGGGCGAAATCGCTGAACGTTTCGTATTTGGCAGCCGGGCTCTGCGAGAGAGAGATACACAGTTTTCCCCCATTAACAAGCACAGCTTCTGCAGAAAGCGATTGCCTGTGTGGCAGCGAATGCAGTTCCATGGGACAGTGAAAACCAGCTACAGCATTCCATGCTGGCAGCTTTCGTGTGGGCGAAATCGCTGGACGTTTCGAATTTGGCAGCCAGGCTCCGCGAGAGAGAGGTACACAGTTTTACCCCTTTAGGAACCAAAGCTTTTGGGGCAAGCGAATGTCTGTGTGGCAGCGAATGCAGTTCCAAGGGACAGTGAAAACCAGCTATAGCATTCCATGCTGGCAGCTTTCGTGTGGGCGAAATTGCTGGACGTTTCGAATTTGGCAGCCGGGCTCTGCGAGAGACACATACACAGTGTTGCCCCTTTACCAACCAAAGCTTCTGCAGAAAGCGACTGTGTGGCAGCGAATGCAGTTCCAAGGGACAGTGAAAATCAGCTACAGCATTCCATACTGGCAGCTTTCGTGGGGGAGAAATTGCTGGAGGTTTCGAATTTGGCAGCGGGGCTCTGTGAGAGAGATATACACAGTGTTGCTCCTTTATGAACCAAAGCTTCTGCAGATAGCGAATGTCTGTGTGGCAGCGAATGCAGTTCCAAGGGACAGTGAAAACCAGCGACAGCATTCCGTGCTGGCAGCTTTCGTGTGGGCGAAATTGCTGGACGTTTCGAATTTGGCAGCCGGGCTCTGCGAGAGACACAGACACAGTGTTGCCCCTTTACCAACCAAAGCTTCTGCAGAAAGCGAATGCCTGTGTGGCAGCGAATGCAGTTCCAATGGACAGTGAAAACCAGGTGCAGCATTCCGTGCTGGCAGCTTTCGTGTGGGCGCAATCGCTGGACGTTTCGAATTTGGCAGCCGGACTCTGCGAGAGACACATAGAGAGTGTTGCCCCTTTACGAACCACAGCTTTTGGGGAAAGCGAATGTCTGTGTGGCAGCGAATGCAGTTCCAAGGGACAGTGAAAACCAGCTACAGCATTCTGTGCTGGCAGCTTTCGTGTGGGCGCAATCGCTGGACGTTTCGAATTTGGCAGCCGGGCACTGCGAGAGACACATACAGAGTGTTGCCCCTTTACTAACCAAAGCTTTTGGGGCAAGCGAATGCCTGTGTGGCAGCGAATGCAGTTCCAAGGGACAGTGAAATCCAGCTACAGCATTCCATACTGGCAGCTTTCGTGTGGGAGAAATCGCTGAAGGATTCGAATTTGGCAGCCGGGCTCTGCGAGAGAGAGATACACAGTTTTCCCCCATTAACAAGCACAGCTTCTGCAGAAAGCGATTGCCTGTGTGGCAGTGAATGCAGTTCCATGGGACAGTGAAAACCAGCTACAGCATTCCATGCTGGCAGCTTTCGTGTGGGCGCAATCGCTGGACGTTTCAAATTTGGCAGCCGGCCTCTGCGAGAGACACATACAGAGTGTTGCCCCTTTACTAACCAAAGCTTTTGGGGCAAGCGAAAGCCTGTGTGGCAGCGAATGCAGTTCCAAGGGACAGTGAAATCCAGCTACAGCATTCCATACTGGCAGCTTTCGTGTGGGAGAAATCGCTGAAGGTTTCGAATTTGGCAGCCGGGCTCTGCGAGAGAGAGATACACAGTTTTCCCCCATTAACAAGCACAGCTTCTGCAGAAAGCGATTGCCTGTGTGGCAGCGAATGCAGTTCCATGGGACAGTGAAAACCAGCTACAGCATTCCATTCTGGCAGCTTTCGTGTGGGCGCAATCGCTGGACGTTTCAAATTTGGCAGCCGGGCTCTGCGAGAGAGAGATACACAGTGTTGCTCCTTTAAGAACCAAAGCTTTTGCAGAAAGCAAATGCCTGTGTGGCAGCGAATGCAGTTCCAAGGGACAGTGACAACTAGCTACAGCATTCCGTACCGGCAGCTTTCGTGTGGGCGCAATCGCTGGACGTTTCGAATCTGGCAGCCGGGCTCTGCGAGAGAGAGATACACAGTTTTCCCCCATTACCAAGCACAGCTTCTGCAGAAAGCGAATGCCTGTGTGGCAGCGAATGCAGTTCCATGGGACAGTGAAAACCAGCTACAGCATTCCATGATGGCAGCTTTCGTGTGGGCGCAATCGCTGGACGTTTCGAATTTGGCAGCCGGACTCTGCGAGAGACGCATAGAGGGTGTTGCCCCTTTACGAACCACAGCTTTTGGGGAAAGCGAATGTCTGTGTGGCAGCGAATGCAGTTCGAAGGGACAGTGAAAACCAGCTACAGCATTCCGGGCTGGCAGCTTTCGTGTGGGAGAAATCGCTGGACGTTTCGAATTTGGCAGCCGGGCTCTGTGAGAGACACATGCACAGTGTTTCCCCATTACCAAGCAAAGCTTTTGGGGAAAGCGAATGTCTGTGTGGCAGCGAATGCAGTTCCAAGGGACAGTGAAAACCAGCTACAGCATTCCGTGCTGGCAGCTTTCGTGTGGGCGCAATCGCTGGACGTTTCGAATTTGGCAGCCGGGCTCTGCGCGAGACACAGAGACAGTGTTGCCCCTTTACCAACCAAAGCTTCTGCAGAAAGCGAATGCCTGTGTGGCAGCGAATGCAGTTCCAAGGGACAGTGAAAACCAGCTACAGCATTCCGTGCTGGTAGCTTTCGTGTGGGCGCAAGCGCTGGACGTTTCGAATTTGGCAGCCGGGCTCTGCGAGAGAGAGACACACAGTGTTTCTCCTTTACGAACCAAAGCTTCTGCAGAAAGCGAATGCCTGTGTGGCAGCGAATGCAGTTCCAAGGGACAGTGAAAACCAGCTACAGCATTCCGTACTGGCAGCTTTTGTGTGGGAGAAATCGCTGAAGGTTTCGAATTTGGCAGCCGGGCTCTGCGAGAGAGAGATACACAGTTTTCCCCCATTAACAAGCACAGCTTCTGCAGAAAGCGATTGCCTGTGTGGCAGCGAATGCAGTTCCATGGGACAGTGAAAACCAGCCACAGCATTCCATGCTGGCAGCTTTCGTGTGGGCGAAATCGCTAGACGTTTCGAATTTGGCAGCCGGGCTCTGCGAGAGAGAGATACACAGTGTTGCTCCTTTAAGAACCAAAGCTTTTGCAGAAAGCAAATGCCTGTGTGGCAGCGAATGCAGTTCCAAGGGACAGTGAAAACTAGCTACAGCATTCCGTACTGGCAGCTTTCGTGTGGGAGAAATCGCTGGACGTTTCGAATCTGGCAGCCGGGCTCTGCGAGAGAGAGATACACAGTTTTCCCCCATTACCAAGCACAGCTTCTGCAGAAAGCGAATGCCTGTGTGGCAGCGAATGCAGTTCCATGGGACAGTGAAAACCAGCTACAGCATTCCATGATGGCAGCTTTCGTGTGGGCGCAATCGCTGGACGTTTCGAACTTGGCAGCCGGACTCTGCGAGAGACGCATAGAGGGTGTTGCCCCTTTACGAACCACAGCTTTTGGGGAAAGCGAATGTCTGTGTGGCAGCGAATGCAGTTCGAAGGGACAGTGAAAACCAGCTACAGCATTCCGGGCTGGCAGCTTTCGTGTGGGAGAAATCGCTGGACGTTTCGAATTTGGCAGCCGGGCTCTGGGAGAGACACATGCACAGTGTTGCCACATTACCAAGCAAAGCTTTTGGGGAAAGCGAATGTCTGTGTGGCAGCGAATGCAGTTCCAAGGGACAGTGAAAACCAGCTACAGCATTCCATGCTGGCAGCTGTCGTGTGGGCGCAATCGCTGGACGTTTCGAATTTGGCAGCCGGGCTCTGCGCGAGACACAGACACAGTGTTGCCCCTTTACCAACCAAAGCTTCTGCAGAAAGCGAATGCCTGTGTGGCAGCGAATGCAGTTCCAAGGGACAGTGAAAACCAGCTATAGCATTCCATGCTGGCAGCTTTCGTGTGGGCGAAATTGGGGGACGTTTCGAATTTGGCAGCCGGGCTCTGCGAGAGACACATACACAGTGTTGCCCATTTACCAACCAAAGCTTCTGCAGAAAGCGAATGCCTGTGTGGCAGCGAATGCAGTTCCAAGGGACAGTGAAAACCAGGTACAGCATTCTGTGCTGGCAGCTTTCGTGTGGGCGCAATCGCTGGACGTTTCGAATTTGGCAGACGGGCTTTGCGAGAGACACATACACAGTGTTGCCCCTTTACGAACCACAGCTTCTGGGGAAAGCGAATGTCTGTGTGGCAGCGAATGCAGTTCCAAGGGACAGTGAAAACCAGGTACAGCATTCCGTGCTGGCAGCTTTCGTGTGGGCGCAATCGCTGGACGTTTCGAATTTGGCAGCCGGCCTCTGCGATAGACACATGCAGAGTGTTGCCCCTTTACGAACCAAAGCTTTTGGGGCAAGCGAATGGCTGTGTGGCAGCGAATGCAGTTCCAAGGGGCAGTGAAATCCACTACAGCATTCCATACTGGCAGCTTTCGTGTGGGAGAAATCGCTGAAGGTTTCAAATTTGGCAGCCGGGCTCTGCGAGAGAGAGATACACAGTTTTCCCCCATTAATAAGCACAGCTTCTGCAGAAAGCGATTGCCTGTTTGGCAGCGAATGCAGTTCCATGGGACAGTGAAAACCAGCTACAGCATTCCGTGCTGGCAGCTTTCGTGTGGGTGCAATCGCTGGACGTTTCGAATTTGGCAGCCGGCCTCTGCGAGAGACACATACAGAGTGTTGCCCCTTTACTATCCAAATCTTTTGGGGCAAGCGAATGGCTGTGTGGCAGCGAATGCAGTTCCAAGGGACAGTGAAATCCAGCTACAGCATTCCATACTGGCAGCTTTCGTGTGGGAGAAATCGCTGAAGGTTTCGAATTTGGCAGCCGGGCTCTGCGAGAGAGAGCTACACAGTTTTCCCCCATTAACAAGCACAGCTTCTGCAGAAAGCGAATGCCTGTGTGGCAGCGAATGCAGTTCCATGGGACAGTGAAAACCAGCTACAGCATTCCATTCTGGCAGCTTTCGTGTGGGCGAAATCGCTGGACGTTTCGAATTTGGCAGCCGGGCTCTGCGAGAGAGAGATACACAGTGTTGCTCCTTTAAGAACCAAAGCTTTTGCAGAAAGCAAATGCCTGTGTGGCAGCGAATGCAGTTCCAAGGGACAGTGACAACTAGCTACAGCATTCCGTACTGGCAGCTTTCGTGTGGGAGAAATCGCTGGACGTTTCGAATCTGGCAGCCGGGCTCTGCGAGAGAGAGATACACAGTTTTCCCCCATTACCAAGCACAGCTTCTGCAGAAAGCGATTGCCTGTGTGGCAGCGAATGCAGTTCCATGGGACAGTGAAAACCAGCTACAGCATTCCATGCTGGCAGCTTTCGTGTGGGCGAAATCGCTGGACGTTTCGAATTTGGCAGCCGGGCTCTGCGAGAGAGAGATACACAGTGTTGCCCCTTTATGAACCAAAGCTTTTCTGGCAAGCGAGTGCCTGTGTAGCAGCGAATGCAGTTCCAAGGGACAGTGAAAACCAGCTACAGCATTCCGTGCTGGCAGCTTTCGTGTGGGCGCAATCGCTGGACGTTTCGAATTTGGCAGACGGGCTTTGCGATAGACACATGCAGAGTGTTGCCCCTTTACTAACCAAAGCTTTTGGGGCAAGCGAATGGCTGTGTGGCAGCGAATGCAGTTCCAAGGGATAGTGAAATCCAGCTACAGCATTCCATACTGGCAGCTTTCGTGTGGGAGAAATCGCTGAAGGTTTCGAATTTGGCAGCCGGGCTCTGCGAGAGAGAGATACACAGTTTTCCCCCATTAACAAGCACAGCTTCTGCAGAAAGCGATTGCCTGTTTGGCAGCGAATGCAGTTCCATGGGACAGTGAAAACCAGCTACAGCATTCTGTGCTGGCAGCTTTCGTGGGGGAGAAATTGCTGGAGGTTTCGAATTTGGCAGCGGGGCTCTGTGAGAGAGATATACACAGTGTTGCTCCTTTATGAACCAAAGCTTCTGCAGATAGCGAATGTCTGTGTGGCAGCGAATGCAGTTCCAAGGGACAGTGAAAACCAGCGACAGCATTCCGTGCTGGCAGCTTTCGTGTGGGCGAAATTGCTGGACGTTTCGAATTTGGCAGCCGGGCTCTGCGAGAGACACAGACACAGTGTTGCCCCTTTACCAACCAAAGCTTCTGCAGAAAGCGAATGCCTGTGTGGCAGCGAATGCAGTTCCAATGGACAGTGAAAACCAGGTGCAGCATTCCGTGCTGGCAGCTTTCGTGTGGGCGCAATCGCTGGACGTTTCGAATTTGGCAGCCGGACTCTGCGAGAGACACATAGAGAGTGTTGCCCCTTTACGAACCACAGCTTTTGGGGAAAGCGAATGTCTGTGTGGCAGCGAATGCAGTTCCAAGGGACAGTGAAAACCAGCTACAGCATTCTGTGCTGGCAGCTTTCGTGTGGGCGCAATCGCTGGACGTTTCGAATTTGGCAGCCGGGCACTGCGAGAGACACATACAGAGTGTTGCCCCTTTACTAACCAAAGCTTTTGGGGCAAGCGAATGCCTGTGTGGCAGCGAATGCAGTTCCAAGGGACAGTGAAATCCAGCTACAGCATTCCATACTGGCAGCTTTCGTGTGGGAGAAATCGCTGAAGGATTCGAATTTGGCAGCCGGGCTCTGCGAGAGAGAGATACACAGTTTTCCCCCATTAACAAGCACAGCTTCTGCAGAAAGCGATTGCCTGTGTGGCAGTGAATGCAGTTCCATGGGACAGTGAAAACCAGCTACAGCATTCCATGCTGGCAGCTTTCGTGTGGGCGCAATCGCTGGACGTTTCAAATTTGGCAGCCGGCCTCTGCGAGAGACACATACAGAGTGTTGCCCCTTTACTAACCAAAGCTTTTGGGGCAAGCGAAAGCCTGTGTGGCAGCGAATGCAGTTCCAAGGGACAGTGAAATCCAGCTACAGCATTCCATACTGGCAGCTTTCGTGTGGGAGAAATCGCTGAAGGTTTCGAATTTGGCAGCCGGGCTCTGCGAGAGAGAGATACACAGTTTTCCCCCATTAACAAGCACAGCTTCTGCAGAAAGCGATTGCCTGTGTGGCAGCGAATGCAGTTCCATGGGACAGTGAAAACCAGCTACAGCATTCCATTCTGGCAGCTTTCGTGTGGGCGCAATCGCTGGACGTTTCAAATTTGGCAGCCGGGCTCTGCGAGAGAGAGATACACAGTGTTGCTCCTTTAAGAACCAAAGCTTTTGCAGAAAGCAAATGCCTGTGTGGCAGCGAATGCAGTTCCAAGGGACAGTGACAACTAGCTACAGCATTCCGTACCGGCAGCTTTCGTGTGGGCGCAATCGCTGGACGTTTCGAATCTGGCAGCCGGGCTCTGCGAGAGAGAGATACACAGTTTTCCCCCATTACCAAGCACAGCTTCTGCAGAAAGCGAATGCCTGTGTGGCAGCGAATGCAGTTCCATGGGACAGTGAAAACCAGCTACAGCATTCCATGATGGCAGCTTTCGTGTGGGCGCAATCGCTGGACGTTTCGAATTTGGCAGCCGGACTCTGCGAGAGACGCATAGAGGGTGTTGCCCCTTTACGAACCACAGCTTTTGGGGAAAGCGAATGTCTGTGTGGCAGCGAATGCAGTTCGAAGGGACAGTGAAAACCAGCTACAGCATTCCGGGCTGGCAGCTTTCGTGTGGGAGAAATCGCTGGACGTTTCGAATTTGGCAGCCGGGCTCTGTGAGAGACACATGCACAGTGTTTCCCCATTACCAAGCAAAGCTTTTGGGGAAAGCGAATGTCTGTGTGGCAGCGAATGCAGTTCCAAGGGACAGTGAAAACCAGCTACAGCATTCCGTGCTGGCAGCTTTCGTGTGGGCGCAATCGCTGGACGTTTCGAATTTGGCAGCCGGGCTCTGCGCGAGACACAGAGACAGTGTTGCCCCTTTACCAACCAAAGCTTCTGCAGAAAGCGAATGCCTGTGTGGCAGCGAATGCAGTTCCAAGGGACAGTGAAAACCAGCTACAGCATTCCGTGCTGGTAGCTTTCGTGTGGGCGCAAGCGCTGGACGTTTCGAATTTGGCAGCCGGGCTCTGCGAGAGAGAGACACACAGTGTTTCTCCTTTACGAACCAAAGCTTCTGCAGAAAGCGAATGCCTGTGTGGCAGCGAATGCAGTTCCAAGGGACAGTGAAAACCAGCTACAGCATTCCGTACTGGCAGCTTTTGTGTGGGAGAAATCGCTGAAGGTTTCGAATTTGGCAGCCGGGCTCTGCGAGAGAGAGATACACAGTTTTCCCCCATTAACAAGCACAGCTTCTGCAGAAAGCGATTGCCTGTGTGGCAGCGAATGCAGTTCCATGGGACAGTGAAAACCAGCCACAGCATTCCATGCTGGCAGCTTTCGTGTGGGCGAAATCGCTAGACGTTTCGAATTTGGCAGCCGGGCTCTGCGAGAGAGAGATACACAGTGTTGCTCCTTTAAGAACCAAAGCTTTTGCAGAAAGCAAATGCCTGTGTGGCAGCGAATGCAGTTCCAAGGGACAGTGAAAACTAGCTACAGCATTCCGTACTGGCAGCTTTCGTGTGGGAGAAATCGCTGGACGTTTCGAATCTGGCAGCCGGGCTCTGCGAGAGAGAGATACACAGTTTTCCCCCATTACCAAGCACAGCTTCTGCAGAAAGCGAATGCCTGTGTGGCAGCGAATGCAGTTCCATGGGACAGTGAAAACCAGCTACAGCATTCCATGATGGCAGCTTTCGTGTGGGCGCAATCGCTGGACGTTTCGAACTTGGCAGCCGGACTCTGCGAGAGACGCATAGAGGGTGTTGCCCCTTTACGAACCACAGCTTTTGGGGAAAGCGAATGTCTGTGTGGCAGCGAATGCAGTTCGAAGGGACAGTGAAAACCAGCTACAGCATTCCGGGCTGGCAGCTTTCGTGTGGGAGAAATCGCTGGACGTTTCGAATTTGGCAGCCGGGCTCTGGGAGAGACACATGCACAGTGTTGCCACATTACCAAGCAAAGCTTTTGGGGAAAGCGAATGTCTGTGTGGCAGCGAATGCAGTTCCAAGGGACAGTGAAAACCAGCTACAGCATTCCATGCTGGCAGCTGTCGTGTGGGCGCAATCGCTGGACGTTTCGAATTTGGCAGCCGGGCTCTGCGCGAGACACAGACACAGTGTTGCCCCTTTACCAACCAAAGCTTCTGCAGAAAGCGAATGCCTGTGTGGCAGCGAATGCAGTTCCAAGGGACAGTGAAAACCAGCTATAGCATTCCATGCTGGCAGCTTTCGTGTGGGCGAAATTGGGGGACGTTTCGAATTTGGCAGCCGGGCTCTGCGAGAGACACATACACAGTGTTGCCCATTTACCAACCAAAGCTTCTGCAGAAAGCGAATGCCTGTGTGGCAGCGAATGCAGTTCCAAGGGACAGTGAAAACCAGGTACAGCATTCTGTGCTGGCAGCTTTCGTGTGGGCGCAATCGCTGGACGTTTCGAATTTGGCAGACGGGCTTTGCGAGAGACACATACACAGTGTTGCCCCTTTACGAACCACAGCTTCTGGGGAAAGCGAATGTCTGTGTGGCAGCGAATGCAGTTCCAAGGGACAGTGAAAACCAGGTACAGCATTCCGTGCTGGCAGCTTTCGTGTGGGCGCAATCGCTGGACGTTTCGAATTTGGCAGCCGGCCTCTGCGATAGACACATGCAGAGTGTTGCCCCTTTACGAACCAAAGCTTTTGGGGCAAGCGAATGGCTGTGTGGCAGCGAATGCAGTTCCAAGGGGCAGTGAAATCCACTACAGCATTCCATACTGGCAGCTTTCGTGTGGGAGAAATCGCTGAAGGTTTCAAATTTGGCAGCCGGGCTCTGCGAGAGAGAGATACACAGTTTTCCCCCATTAATAAGCACAGCTTCTGCAGAAAGCGATTGCCTGTTTGGCAGCGAATGCAGTTCCATGGGACAGTGAAAACCAGCTACAGCATTCCGTGCTGGCAGCTTTCGTGTGGGTGCAATCGCTGGACGTTTCGAATTTGGCAGCCGGCCTCTGCGAGAGACACATACAGAGTGTTGCCCCTTTACTATCCAAATCTTTTGGGGCAAGCGAATGGCTGTGTGGCAGCGAATGCAGTTCCAAGGGACAGTGAAATCCAGCTACAGCATTCCATACTGGCAGCTTTCGTGTGGGAGAAATCGCTGAAGGTTTCGAATTTGGCAGCCGGGCTCTGCGAGAGAGAGCTACACAGTTTTCCCCCATTAACAAGCACAGCTTCTGCAGAAAGCGAATGCCTGTGTGGCAGCGAATGCAGTTCCATGGGACAGTGAAAACCAGCTACAGCATTCCATTCTGGCAGCTTTCGTGTGGGCGAAATCGCTGGACGTTTCGAATTTGGCAGCCGGGCTCTGCGAGAGAGAGATACACAGTGTTGCTCCTTTAAGAACCAAAGCTTTTGCAGAAAGCAAATGCCTGTGTGGCAGCGAATGCAGTTCCAAGGGACAGTGACAACTAGCTACAGCATTCCGTACTGGCAGCTTTCGTGTGGGAGAAATCGCTGGACGTTTCGAATCTGGCAGCCGGGCTCTGCGAGAGAGAGATACACAGTTTTCCCCCATTACCAAGCACAGCTTCTGCAGAAAGCGATTGCCTGTGTGGCAGCGAATGCAGTTCCATGGGACAGTGAAAACCAGCTACAGCATTCCATGCTGGCAGCTTTCGTGTGGGCGAAATCGCTGGACGTTTCGAATTTGGCAGCCGGGCTCTGCGAGAGAGAGATACACAGTGTTGCCCCTTTATGAACCAAAGCTTTTCTGGCAAGCGAGTGCCTGTGTAGCAGCGAATGCAGTTCCAAGGGACAGTGAAAACCAGCTACAGCATTCCGTGCTGGCAGCTTTCGTGTGGGCGCAATCGCTGGACGTTTCGAATTTGGCAGACGGGCTTTGCGATAGACACATGCAGAGTGTTGCCCCTTTACTAACCAAAGCTTTTGGGGCAAGCGAATGGCTGTGTGGCAGCGAATGCAGTTCCAAGGGATAGTGAAATCCAGCTACAGCATTCCATACTGGCAGCTTTCGTGTGGGAGAAATCGCTGAAGGTTTCGAATTTGGCAGCCGGGCTCTGCGAGAGAGAGATACACAGTTTTCCCCCATTAACAAGCACAGCTTCTGCAGAAAGCGATTGCCTGTTTGGCAGCGAATGCAGTTCCATGGGACAGTGAAAACCAGCTACAGCATTCTGTGCTGGCAGCTTTCGTGTGGGCGCAATCGCTGGACGTTTCGAATTTGGCAGACGGGCTTTGCGAGAGACACATACACAGTGTTGCCCCTTTACGAACCACAGCTTCTGGGGAAAGCGAATGTCTGTGTGGCAGCGAATGCAGTTCCAAGGGACAGTGAAAACCAGGTACAGCATTCCGTGCTGGCAGCTTTCGTGTGGGCGCAATCGCTGGACGTTTCGAATTTGGCAGCCGGCCTCTGCGATAGACACATGCAGAGTGTTGCCCCTTTACGAACCAAAGCTTTTGGGGCAAGCGAATGGCTGTGTGGCAGCGAATGCAGTTCCAAGGGGCAGTGAAATCCAGCTACAGCATTCCATACTGGCAGCTTTCGTGTGGGAGAAATCGCTGAAGGTTTCAAATTTGGCAGCCGGGCTCTGCGAGAGAGAGATACACAGTTTTCCCCCATTAACAAGCACAGCTTCTGCAGAAAGCGATTGCCTGTTTGGCAGCGAATGCAGTTCCATGGGACAGTGAAAACCAGCTACAGCATTCCATGCTGGCAGCTTTCGTGTGGGCGAAATCGCTGGACGTTTCGAATTTGGCAGCCAGGCTCTGCGAGAGAGAGATACACAGTTTTGCCCCTTTACGAACCAAAGCCTTTGGGGAAAGCGAATGCCTGTGTGGCAGCCAATGCAGTTCCAAGGGACAGTGAAAACCAGCTACAGCATTCCCTGCTGGCAGCTTTCGTGGGGGCGCAATCGCTGGACGTTTCGAATTTGGCAGCTGGACTCTGCCAGAGACACATACACAGTTTTGCCCCTTTATGAACCAAAGCTTTTCTGGCAAGCGAGTGCCTGTGTAGCAGCGAATGCAGTTCCAAGGGACAGTGAAAACCAGCTACAGCATTCCGTGCTGGCAGCTTTCGTGTGGGCGCAATCGCTGGACGTTTCGAATTTGGCAGACGGGCTTTGCGAGAGACACATACACAGTGTTGCCCCTTTACGAACCACAGCTTTTGGGGAAAGCGAATGTCTGTGCGGCAGCGAATGCAGTTCCAAGGGACAGTGAAAACCAGGTACAGCATTCCGTGCTGGCAGCTTTCGTGTGGGCGCAATCGCTGGACGTCTCGAATTTGGCAGCCGGCCTCTGCGAGAGACACATGCAGAGTGTTGCCCCTTTACTAACCAAAGCTTTTGGGGCAAGCGAATGCCTGTGTGGCAGCGAATGCAGTTCCAAGGGATAGTGAAATCCAGCTACAGTATTCCATACTGTCAGCTTTCGTGTGGGAGAAATCGCTGAAGGTTTCGAATTTGGCAGCCGGGCTCTGCGAGAGAGAGATACACAGTTTTGCCCCTTTACGAACCAAAGCTTTTGGGGAAAGCGAATGCCTGTGTGGCAGCCAATGCAGTTCCAAGGGACAGTGAAAACCAGCTACAGCATTCCCTGCTGGCAGCTTTCGTGGGGGCGCAATCGCTGGACGTTTCGAATTTGGCAGCTGGACTCTGCCAGAGACACATACACAGTTTTGCCCCTTTATGAACCAAAGCTTTTCTGGCAAGCGAGTGCCTGTGTAGCAGCGAATGCAGTTCCAAGGGACAGTGAAAACCAGCTACAGCATTCCGTGCTGGCAGCTTTCGTGTGGGCGCAATCGCTGGACGTTTTGAATTTGGCAGACGGGCTTTGCGAGAGACACATACGCAGTGTTGCCCCTTTACGAACCACAGCTTTTGGGGAAAGCGAATGTCTGTGCGGCAGCGAATGCAGTTCCAAGTGACAGTGAAAACCAGGTACAGCATTCCGTGCTGGCAGCTTTCGTGTGGGCGCAATCGCTGGACGTTTCGAATTTGGCAGCCGGCCTCTGCGATAGACACATGCAGAGTGTTGCCCCTTTACTAACCAAAGCTTTTGGGGCAAGCGAATGGCTGTGTGGCAGCGAATGCAGTTCCAAGGGATAGTGAAATCCAGCTACAGCATTCCATACTGGCAGCTTTCGTGTGGGAGAAATCGCTGAAGGTTTCGAATTTGGCAGCCGGGCTCTGCGAGAGAGAGATACACAGTTTTCCCCCATTAACAAGCACAGCTTCTGCAGAAAGCGATTGCCTGTGTGGTAGCGAATGCAGTTCCATGGGACAGTGAAAACCAGCTACAGCATTCCATGCTGGCAGCTTTCGTGTGGGCGAAATCGCTGGACGTTTCGAATTTGGCAGACGGGCTTTGCGAGAGACACATACACAGTGTTGCCCCTTTACGAACCACAGCTTTTGGGGAAAGCGAATGTCTGTGTGGCAGCGAATGCAGTTCCAAGGGACAGTGAAAACCAGGTACAGCATTCCGTGCTGGCAGCTTTCGTGTGGGTGCAATCGCTGGACGTTTCGAATTTGGCAGCCGGCCTCTGCGAGAGACACATACAGAGTGTTGCCCCTTTACTATCCAAAGCTTTTGGGGCAAGCGAATGCCTGTGTGGCAGCGAATGCAGTTCCAAGGGACAGTGAAATCCAGCTACAGCATTCCATACTGGCAGCTTTCATGTGGGAGAAATCGCTGAAGGTTTCGAATTTGGCAGCCGGGCTCTGCGAGAGAGAGCTACACAGTTTTCCCCCATTAACAAGCACAGCTTCTGCAGAAAGCGAATGCCTGTGTGGCAGCGAATGCAGTTCCATGGGACAGTGAAAACCAGCTACAGCATTCCATTCTGGCAGCTTTCGTGTGGGCGAAATCGCTGGACGTTTCGAATTTGGCAGCCGGGCTCTGCGAGAGAGAGATACACAGTGTTGCTCCTTTAAGAACCAAAGCTTTTGCAGAAAGCAAATGCCTGTGTGGCAGCGAATGCAGTTCCAAGGGACAGTGACAACTAGCTACAGCATTCCGTACTGGCAGCTTTCGTGTGGGAGAAATCGCTGGACGTTTCGAATCTGGCAGCCGGGCTCTGCGAGAGAGAGATACACAGTTTTCCCCCATTACCAAGCACAGCTTCTGCAGAAAGCGAATGCCTGTGTGGCAGCGAATGCAGTTCCATGGGACAGTGAAAACCAGCTACAGCATTCCATGATGGCAGCTTTCGTGTGGGCGCAATCGCTGGACGTTTCGAATTTGGCAGCCGGGCTCTGTGAGAGAGATATACACAGTGTTGCTCCTTTAAGAACCAAAGCTTTTGCAGAAAGCAAATGCCTGTGTGGCAGCGAATGCAGTTCCAAGGGACAGTGACAACTAGCTACAGCATTCCGTACCGGCAGCTTTCGTGTGGGCGCAATCGCTGGACGTTTCGAATCTGGCAGCCGGGCTCTGCGAGAGAGAGATACACAGTTTTCCCCCATTACCAAGCACAGCTTCTGCAGAAAGCGAATGCCTGTGTGGCAGCGAATGCAGTTCCATGGGACAGTGAAAACCAGCTACAGCATTCCATGATGGCAGCTTTCGTGTGGGCGCAATCGCTGGACGTTTCGAATTTGGCAGCCGGACTCTGCGAGAGACGCATAGAGGGTGTTGCCCCTTTACGAACCACAGCTTTTGGGGAAAGCGAATGTCTGTGTGGCAGCGAATGCAGTTCGAAGGGACAGTGAAAACCAGCTACAGCATTCCGGGCTGGCAGCTTTCGTGTGGGAGAAATCGCTGGACGTTTCGAATTTGGCAGCCGGGCTCTGTGAGAGACACATGCACAGTGTTTCCCCATTACCAAGCAAAGCTTTTGGGGAAAGCGAATGTCTGTGTGGCAGCGAATGCAGTTCCAAGGGACAGTGAAAACCAGCTACAGCATTCCGTGCTGGCAGCTTTCGTGTGGGCGCAATCGCTGGACGTTTCGAATTTGGCAGCCGGGCTCTGCGCGAGACACAGAGACAGTGTTGCCCCTTTACCAACCAAAGCTTCTGCAGAAAGCGAATGCCTGTGTGGCAGCGAATGCAGTTCCAAGGGACAGTGAAAACCAGCTACAGCATTCCGTGCTGGTAGCTTTCGTGTGGGCGCAAGCGCTGGACGTTTCGAATTTGGCAGCCGGGCTCTGCGAGAGAGAGACACACAGTGTTTCTCCTTTACGAACCAAAGCTTCTGCAGAAAGCGAATGCCTGTGTGGCAGCGAATGCAGTTCCAAGGGACAGTGAAAACCAGCTACAGCATTCCGTACTGGCAGCTTTTGTGTGGGAGAAATCGCTGAAGGTTTCGAATTTGGCAGCCGGGCTCTGCGAGAGAGAGATACACAGTTTTCCCCCATTAACAAGCACAGCTTCTGCAGAAAGCGATTGCCTGTGTGGCAGCGAATGCAGTTCCATGGGACAGTGAAAACCAGCCACAGCATTCCATGCTGGCAGCTTTCGTGTGGGCGAAATCGCTAGACGTTTCGAATTTGGCAGCCGGGCTCTGCGAGAGAGAGATACACAGTGTTGCTCCTTTAAGAACCAAAGCTTTTGCAGAAAGCAAATGCCTGTGTGGCAGCGAATGCAGTTCCAAGGGACAGTGAAAACTAGCTACAGCATTCCGTACTGGCAGCTTTCGTGTGGGAGAAATCGCTGGACGTTTCGAATCTGGCAGCCGGGCTCTGCGAGAGAGAGATACACAGTTTTCCCCCATTACCAAGCACAGCTTCTGCAGAAAGCGAATGCCTGTGTGGCAGCGAATGCAGTTCCATGGGACAGTGAAAACCAGCTACAGCATTCCATGATGGCAGCTTTCGTGTGGGCGCAATCGCTGGACGTTTCGAACTTGGCAGCCGGACTCTGCGAGAGACGCATAGAGGGTGTTGCCCCTTTACGAACCACAGCTTTTGGGGAAAGCGAATGTCTGTGTGGCAGCGAATGCAGTTCGAAGGGACAGTGAAAACCAGCTACAGCATTCCGGGCTGGCAGCTTTCGTGTGGGAGAAATCGCTGGACGTTTCGAATTTGGCAGCCGGGCTCTGGGAGAGACACATGCACAGTGTTGCCACATTACCAAGCAAAGCTTTTGGGGAAAGCGAATGTCTGTGTGGCAGCGAATGCAGTTCCAAGGGACAGTGAAAACCAGCTACAGCATTCCATGCTGGCAGCTGTCGTGTGGGCGCAATCGCTGGACGTTTCGAATTTGGCAGCCGGGCTCTGCGCGAGACACAGACACAGTGTTGCCCCTTTACCAACCAAAGCTTCTGCAGAAAGCGAATGCCTGTGTGGCAGCGAATGCAGTTCCAAGGGACAGTGAAAACCAGCTATAGCATTCCATGCTGGCAGCTTTCGTGTGGGCGAAATTGGGGGACGTTTCGAATTTGGCAGCCGGGCTCTGCGAGAGACACATACACAGTGTTGCCCATTTACCAACCAAAGCTTCTGCAGAAAGCGAATGCCTGTGTGGCAGCGAATGCAGTTCCAAGGGACAGTGAAAACCAGGTACAGCATTCTGTGCTGGCAGCTTTCGTGTGGGCGCAATCGCTGGACGTTTCGAATTTGGCAGACGGGCTTTGCGAGAGACACATACACAGTGTTGCCCCTTTACGAACCACAGCTTCTGGGGAAAGCGAATGTCTGTGTGGCAGCGAATGCAGTTCCAAGGGACAGTGAAAACCAGGTACAGCATTCCGTGCTGGCAGCTTTCGTGTGGGCGCAATCGCTGGACGTTTCGAATTTGGCAGCCGGCCTCTGCGATAGACACATGCAGAGTGTTGCCCCTTTACGAACCAAAGCTTTTGGGGCAAGCGAATGGCTGTGTGGCAGCGAATGCAGTTCCAAGGGGCAGTGAAATCCACTACAGCATTCCATACTGGCAGCTTTCGTGTGGGAGAAATCGCTGAAGGTTTCAAATTTGGCAGCCGGGCTCTGCGAGAGAGAGATACACAGTTTTCCCCCATTAATAAGCACAGCTTCTGCAGAAAGCGATTGCCTGTTTGGCAGCGAATGCAGTTCCATGGGACAGTGAAAACCAGCTACAGCATTCCGTGCTGGCAGCTTTCGTGTGGGTGCAATCGCTGGACGTTTCGAATTTGGCAGCCGGCCTCTGCGAGAGACACATACAGAGTGTTGCCCCTTTACTATCCAAATCTTTTGGGGCAAGCGAATGGCTGTGTGGCAGCGAATGCAGTTCCAAGGGACAGTGAAATCCAGCTACAGCATTCCATACTGGCAGCTTTCGTGTGGGAGAAATCGCTGAAGGTTTCGAATTTGGCAGCCGGGCTCTGCGAGAGAGAGCTACACAGTTTTCCCCCATTAACAAGCACAGCTTCTGCAGAAAGCGAATGCCTGTGTGGCAGCGAATGCAGTTCCATGGGACAGTGAAAACCAGCTACAGCATTCCATTCTGGCAGCTTTCGTGTGGGCGAAATCGCTGGACGTTTCGAATTTGGCAGCCGGGCTCTGCGAGAGAGAGATACACAGTGTTGCTCCTTTAAGAACCAAAGCTTTTGCAGAAAGCAAATGCCTGTGTGGCAGCGAATGCAGTTCCAAGGGACAGTGACAACTAGCTACAGCATTCCGTACTGGCAGCTTTCGTGTGGGAGAAATCGCTGGACGTTTCGAATCTGGCAGCCGGGCTCTGCGAGAGAGAGATACACAGTTTTCCCCCATTACCAAGCACAGCTTCTGCAGAAAGCGATTGCCTGTGTGGCAGCGAATGCAGTTCCATGGGACAGTGAAAACCAGCTACAGCATTCCATGCTGGCAGCTTTCGTGTGGGCGAAATCGCTGGACGTTTCGAATTTGGCAGCCGGGCTCTGCGAGAGAGAGATACACAGTGTTGCCCCTTTATGAACCAAAGCTTTTCTGGCAAGCGAGTGCCTGTGTAGCAGCGAATGCAGTTCCAAGGGACAGTGAAAACCAGCTACAGCATTCCGTGCTGGCAGCTTTCGTGTGGGCGCAATCGCTGGACGTTTCGAATTTGGCAGACGGGCTTTGCGATAGACACATGCAGAGTGTTGCCCCTTTACTAACCAAAGCTTTTGGGGCAAGCGAATGGCTGTGTGGCAGCGAATGCAGTTCCAAGGGATAGTGAAATCCAGCTACAGCATTCCATACTGGCAGCTTTCGTGTGGGAGAAATCGCTGAAGGTTTCGAATTTGGCAGCCGGGCTCTGCGAGAGAGAGATACACAGTTTTCCCCCATTAACAAGCACAGCTTCTGCAGAAAGCGATTGCCTGTTTGGCAGCGAATGCAGTTCCATGGGACAGTGAAAACCAGCTACAGCATTCTGTGCTGGCAGCTTTCGTGTGGGCGCAATCGCTGGACGTTTCGAATTTGGCAGACGGGCTTTGCGAGAGACACATACACAGTGTTGCCCCTTTACGAACCACAGCTTCTGGGGAAAGCGAATGTCTGTGTGGCAGCGAATGCAGTTCCAAGGGACAGTGAAAACCAGGTACAGCATTCCGTGCTGGCAGCTTTCGTGTGGGCGCAATCGCTGGACGTTTCGAATTTGGCAGCCGGCCTCTGCGATAGACACATGCAGAGTGTTGCCCCTTTACGAACCAAAGCTTTTGGGGCAAGCGAATGGCTGTGTGGCAGCGAATGCAGTTCCAAGGGGCAGTGAAATCCAGCTACAGCATTCCATACTGGCAGCTTTCGTGTGGGAGAAATCGCTGAAGGTTTCAAATTTGGCAGCCGGGCTCTGCGAGAGAGAGATACACAGTTTTCCCCCATTAACAAGCACAGCTTCTGCAGAAAGCGATTGCCTGTTTGGCAGCGAATGCAGTTCCATGGGACAGTGAAAACCAGCTACAGCATTCCATGCTGGCAGCTTTCGTGTGGGCGAAATCGCTGGACGTTTCGAATTTGGCAGCCAGGCTCTGCGAGAGAGAGATACACAGTTTTGCCCCTTTACGAACCAAAGCCTTTGGGGAAAGCGAATGCCTGTGTGGCAGCCAATGCAGTTCCAAGGGACAGTGAAAACCAGCTACAGCATTCCCTGCTGGCAGCTTTCGTGGGGGCGCAATCGCTGGACGTTTCGAATTTGGCAGCTGGACTCTGCCAGAGACACATACACAGTTTTGCCCCTTTATGAACCAAAGCTTTTCTGGCAAGCGAGTGCCTGTGTAGCAGCGAATGCAGTTCCAAGGGACAGTGAAAACCAGCTACAGCATTCCGTGCTGGCAGCTTTCGTGTGGGCGCAATCGCTGGACGTTTCGAATTTGGCAGACGGGCTTTGCGAGAGACACATACACAGTGTTGCCCCTTTACGAACCACAGCTTTTGGGGAAAGCGAATGTCTGTGCGGCAGCGAATGCAGTTCCAAGGGACAGTGAAAACCAGGTACAGCATTCCGTGCTGGCAGCTTTCGTGTGGGCGCAATCGCTGGACGTCTCGAATTTGGCAGCCGGCCTCTGCGAGAGACACATGCAGAGTGTTGCCCCTTTACTAACCAAAGCTTTTGGGGCAAGCGAATGCCTGTGTGGCAGCGAATGCAGTTCCAAGGGATAGTGAAATCCAGCTACAGTATTCCATACTGTCAGCTTTCGTGTGGGAGAAATCGCTGAAGGTTTCGAATTTGGCAGCCGGGCTCTGCGAGAGAGAGATACACAGTTTTGCCCCTTTACGAACCAAAGCTTTTGGGGAAAGCGAATGCCTGTGTGGCAGCCAATGCAGTTCCAAGGGACAGTGAAAACCAGCTACAGCATTCCCTGCTGGCAGCTTTCGTGGGGGCGCAATCGCTGGACGTTTCGAATTTGGCAGCTGGACTCTGCCAGAGACACATACACAGTTTTGCCCCTTTATGAACCAAAGCTTTTCTGGCAAGCGAGTGCCTGTGTAGCAGCGAATGCAGTTCCAAGGGACAGTGAAAACCAGCTACAGCATTCCGTGCTGGCAGCTTTCGTGTGGGCGCAATCGCTGGACGTTTCGAATTTGGCAGACGGGCTTTGCGAGAGACACATACGCAGTGTTGCCCCTTTACGAACCACAGCTTTTGGGGAAAGCGAATGTCTGTGCGGCAGCGAATGCAGTTCCAAGTGACAGTGAAAACCAGGTACAGCATTCCGTGCTGGCAGCTTTCGTGTGGGCGCAATCGCTGGACGTTTCGAATTTGGCAGCCGGCCTCTGCGATAGACACATGCAGAGTGTTGCCCCTTTACTAACCAAAGCTTTTGGGGCAAGCGAATGGCTGTGTGGCAGCGAATGCAGTTCCAAGGGATAGTGAAATCCAGCTACAGCATTCCATACTGGCAGCTTTCGTGTGGGAGAAATCGCTGAAGGTTTCGAATTTGGCAGCCGGGCTCTGCGAGAGAGAGATACACAGTTTTCCCCCATTAACAAGCACAGCTTCTGCAGAAAGCGATTGCCTGTGTGGTAGCGAATGCAGTTCCATGGGACAGTGAAAACCAGCTACAGCATTCCATGCTGGCAGCTTTCGTGTGGGCGAAATCGCTGGACGTTTCGAATTTGGCAGACGGGCTTTGCGAGAGACACATACACAGTGTTGCCCCTTTACGAACCACAGCTTTTGGGGAAAGCGAATGTCTGTGTGGCAGCGAATGCAGTTCCAAGGGACAGTGAAAACCAGGTACAGCATTCCGTGCTGGCAGCTTTCGTGTGGGTGCAATCGCTGGACGTTTCGAATTTGGCAGCCGGCCTCTGCGAGAGACACATACAGAGTGTTGCCCCTTTACTATCCAAAGCTTTTGGGGCAAGCGAATGCCTGTGTGGCAGCGAATGCAGTTCCAAGGGACAGTGAAATCCAGCTACAGCATTCCATACTGGCAGCTTTCATGTGGGAGAAATCGCTGAAGGTTTCGAATTTGGCAGCCGGGCTCTGCGAGAGAGAGCTACACAGTTTTCCCCCATTAACAAGCACAGCTTCTGCAGAAAGCGAATGCCTGTGTGGCAGCGAATGCAGTTCCATGGGACAGTGAAAACCAGCTACAGCATTCCATTCTGGCAGCTTTCGTGTGGGCGAAATCGCTGGACGTTTCGAATTTGGCAGCCGGGCTCTGCGAGAGAGAGATACACAGTGTTGCTCCTTTAAGAACCAAAGCTTTTGCAGAAAGCAAATGCCTGTGTGGCAGCGAATGCAGTTCCAAGGGACAGTGACAACTAGCTACAGCATTCCGTACTGGCAGCTTTCGTGTGGGAGAAATCGCTGGACGTTTCGAATCTGGCAGCCGGGCTCTGCGAGAGAGAGATACACAGTTTTCCCCCATTACCAAGCACAGCTTCTGCAGAAAGCGAATGCCTGTGTGGCAGCGAATGCAGTTCCATGGGACAGTGAAAACCAGCTACAGCATTCCATGATGGCAGCTTTCGTGTGGGCGCAATCGCTGGACGTTTCGAATTTGGCAGCCGGACTCTGCGAGAGACGCATAGAGGGTGTTGCCCCTTTACGAACCACAGCTTTTGGGGAAAGCGAATGTCTGTGTGGCAGCGAATGCAGTTCGAAGGGACAGTGAAAACCAGCTACAGCATTCCGGGCTGGCAGCTTTCGTGTGGGAGAAATCGCTGGACGTTTCGAATTTGGCAGCCGGGCTCTGTGAGAGACACATGCACAGTGTTTCCCCATTACCAAGCAAAGCTTTTGGGGAAAGCGAATGTCTGTGTGGCAGCGAATGCAGTTCCAAGGGACAGTGAAAACCAGCTACAGCATTCCGTGCTGGCAGCTTTCGTGTGGGCGCAATCGCTGGACGTTTCGAATTTGGCAGCCGGGCTCTGCGCGAGACACAGAGACAGTGTTGCCCCTTTACCAACCAAAGCTTCTGCAGAAAGCGAATGTCTGTGTGGCAGCGAATGCAGTTCCAAGGGACAGTGAAAACCAGCTACAGCATTCCGTGCTGGCAGCTTTCGTGTGGGCGCAAGCGCTGGACGTTTCGAATTTGGCAGCCGGGCTCTGCGAGAGAGAGATACACAGTGTTTCTCCTTTACGAACCAAAGCTTCTGCAGAAAGCGAATGCCTGTGTGGCAGCGAATGCAGTTCCAAGGGACAGTGAAAACCAGCTACAGCATTCCGTACTGGCAGCTTTTGTGTGGGAGAAATCGCTGAAGGTTTCGAATTTGGCAGCCGGGCTCTGCGAGAGAGAGATACACAGTTTTCCCCCATTAACAAGCACAGCTTCTGCAGAAAGCGATTGCCTGTGTGGCAGCGAATGCAGTTCCATGGGACAGTGAAAACCAGCTACAGCATTCCATGCTGGCAGCTTTCGTGTGGGCGAAATCGCTAGACGTTTCGAATTTGGTAGCCGGGCTCTGCGAGAGAGAGATACACAGTGTTGCTCCTTTAAGAACCAAAGCTTTTGCAGAAAGCAAATGCCTGTGTGGCAGCGAATGCAGTTCCAAGGGACAGTGAAAACTAGCTACAGCATTCCGTACTGGCAGCTTTCGTGTGGGAGAAATCGCTGGACGTTTCGAATCTGGCAGCCGGGCTCTGCGAGAGAGAGATACACAGTTTTCCCCCATTACCAAGCACAGCTTCTGCAGAAAGCGAATGCCTGTGTGGCAGCGAATGCAGTTCCATGGGACAGTGAAAACCAGCTACAGCATTCCATGATGGCAGCTTTCGTGTGGGCGCAATCGCTGGACGTTTCGAACTTGGCAGCCGGACTCTGCGAGAGACGCATAGAGGGTGTTGCACCTTTACGAACCACAGCTTTTGGGGAAAGCGAATGTCTGTGTGGCAGCGAATGCAGTTCGAAGGGACAGTGAAAACCAGCTACAGCATTCCGGGCTGGCAGCTTTCGTGTGGGAGAAATCGCTGGACGTTTCGAATTTGGCAGCCGGGCTCTGGGAGAGACACATGCACAGTGTTGCCACATTACCAAGCAAAGCTTTTGGGGAAAGCGAATGTCTGTGTGGCAGCGAATGCAGTTCCAAGGGACAGTGAAAACCAGCTACAGCATTCCGTGCTGGCAGCTGTCGTGTGGGCGCAATCGCTGGACGTTTCGAATTTGGCAGCCGGGCTCTGCGCGAGACACAGACACAGTGTTGCCCCTTTACCAACCAAAGCTTCTGCAGAAAGCGAATGCCTGTGTGGCAGCGAATGCAGTTCCAAGGGACAGTGAAAACCAGCTATAGCATTCCATGCTGGCAGCTTTCGTGTGGTCGAAATTGGGGGACGTTTCGAATTTGGCAGGCGGGCTCTGCGAGAGACACATACACAGTGTTGCCCATTTACCAACCAAAGCTTCTGCAGAAAGCGAATGCCTGTGTGGCAGCGAATGCAGTTCCAAGGGACAGTGAAAACCAGCTACAGCATTCTGTGCTGGCAGCTTTCGTGTGGGCGCAATCGCTGGACGTTTCGAATTTGGCAGACGGGCTTTGCGAGAGACACATACACAGTGTTGCCCCTTTACGAACCACAGCTTCTGGGGAAAGCGAATGTCTGTGTGGCAGCGAATGCAGTTCCAAGGGACAGTGAAAACCAGGTACAGCATTCCGTGCTGGCAGCTTTCGTGTGGGCGCAATCGCTGGACGTTTCGAATTTGGCAGCCGGCCTCTGCGATAGACACATGCAGAGTGTTGCCCCTTTACGAACCAAAGCTTTTGGGGCAAGCGAATGGCTGTGTGGCAGCGAATGCAGTTCCAAGGGGCAGTGAAATCCACTACAGCATTCCATACTGGCAGCTTTCGTGTGGGAGAAATCGCTGAAGGTTTCAAATTTGGCAGCCGGGCTCTGCGAGAGAGAGATACACAGTTTTCCCCCATTAATAAGCACAGCTTCTGCAGAAAGCGATTGCCTGTTTGGCAGCGAATGCAGTTCCATGGGACAGTGAAAACCAGCTACAGCATTCCGTGCTGGCAGCTTTCGTGTGGGTGCAATCGCTGGACGTTTCGAATTTGGCAGCCGGCCTCTGCGAGAGACACATACAGAGTGTTGCCCCTTTACTATCCAAAGCTTTTGGGGCAAGCGAATGCCTGTGTGGCAGCGAATGCAGTTCCAAGGGACAGTGAAATCCAGCTACAGCATTCCATACTGGCAGCTTTCGTGTGGGAGAAATCGCTGAAGGTTTCGAATTTGGCAGCCGGGCTCTGCGAGAGAGAGCTACACAGTTTTCCCCCATTAACAAGCACAGCTTCTGCAGAAAGCGAATGCCTGTGTGGCAGCGAATGCAGTTCCATGGGACAGTGAAAACCAGCTACAGCATTCCATTCTGGCAGCTTTCGTGTGGGCGAAATCGCTGGACGTTTCGAATTTGGCAGCCGGGCTCTGCGAGAGAGAGATACACAGTGTTGCTCCTTTAAGAACCAAAGCTTTTGCAGAAAGCAAATGCCTGTGTGGCAGCGAATGCAGTTCCAAGGGACAGTGACAACTAGCTACAGCATTCCGTACTGGCAGCTTTCGTGTGGGAGAAATCGCTGGACGTTTCGAAGCTGGCAGCCGGGCTCTGCGAGAGAGAGATACACAGTTTTCCCCCATTACCAAGCACAGCTTCTGCAGAAAGCGATTGCCTGTGTGGCAGCGAATGCAGTTCCATGGGACAGTGAAAACCAGCTACAGCATTCCATGCTGGCAGCTTTCGTGTGGGCGAAATCGCTGGACGTTTCGAATTTGGCAACCGGGCTCTGCGAGAGAGAGATACACAGTGTTGCCCCTTTATGAACCAAAGCTTTTCTGGCAAGCGAGTGCCTGTGTAGCAGCGAATGCAGTTCCAAGGGACAGTGAAAACCAGCTACAGCATTCCGTGCTGGCAGCTTTCGTGTGGGCGCAATCGCTGGACGTTTCGAATTTGGCAGACGGGCTTTGCGATAGACACATGCAGAGTGTTGCCCCTTTACTAACCAAAGCTTTTGGGGCAAGCGAATGGCTGTGTGGCAGCGAATGCAGTTCCAAGGGATAGTGAAATCCAGCTACAGCATTCCATACTGGCAGCTTTCGTGTGGGAGAAATCGCTGAAGGTTTCGAATTTGGCAGCCGGGCTCTGCGAGAGAGAGATACACAGTTTTCCCCCATTAACAAGCACAGCTTCTGCAGAAAGCGATTGCCTGTTTGGCAGCGAATGCAGTTCCATGGGACAGTGAAAACCAGCTACAGCATTCTGTGCTGGCAGCTTTCGTGTGGGCGCAATCGCTGGACGTTTCGAATTTGGCAGACGGGCTTTGCGAGAGACACATACACAGTGTTGCCCCTTTACGAACCACAGCTTCTGGGGAAAGCGAATGTCTGTGTGGCAGCGAATGCAGTTCCAAGGGACAGTGAAAACCAGGTACAGCATTCCGTGCTGGCAGCTTTCGTGTGGGCGCAATCGCTGGACGTTTCGAATTTGGCAGCCGGCCTCTGCGATAGACACATGCAGAGTGTTGCCCCTTTACGAACCAAAGCTTTTGGGGCAAGCGAATGGCTGTGTGGCAGCGAATGCAGTTCCAAGGGGCAGTGAAATCCAGCTACAGCATTCCATACTGGCAGCTTTCGTGTGGGAGAAATCGCTGAAGGTTTCAAATTTGGCAGCCGGGCTCTGCGAGAGAGAGATACACAGTTTTCCCCCATTAACAAGCACAGCTTCTGCAGAAAGCGATTGCCTGTTTGGCAGCGAATGCAGTTCCATGGGACAGTGAAAACCAGCTACAGCATTCCATGCTGGCAGCTTTCGTGTGGGCGAAATCGCTGGACGTTTCGAATTTGGCAGCCAGGCTCTGCGAGAGAGAGATACACAGTTTTGCCCCTTTACGAACCAAAGCCTTTGGGGAAAGCGAATGCCTGTGTGGCAGCCAATGCAGTTCCAAGGGACAGTGAAAACCAGCTACAGCATTCCCTGCTGGCAGCTTTCGTGGGGGCGCAATCGCTGGACGTTTCGAATTTGGCAGCTGGACTCTGCCAGAGACACATACACAGTTTTGCCCCTTTATGAACCAAAGCTTTTCTGGCAAGCGAGTGCCTGTGTAGCAGCGAATGCAGTTCCAAGGGACAGTGAAAACCAGCTACAGCATTCCGTGCTGGCAGCTTTCGTGTGGGCGCAATCGCTGGACGTTTCGAATTTGGCAGACGGGCTTTGCGAGAGACACATACACAGTGTTGCCCCTTTACGAACCACAGCTTTTGGGGAAAGCGAATGTCTGTGCGGCAGCGAATGCAGTTCCAAGGGACAGTGAAAACCAGGTACAGCATTCCGTGCTGGCAGCTTTCGTGTGGGCGCAATCGCTGGACGTCTCGAATTTGGCAGCCGGCCTCTGCGAGAGACACATGCAGAGTGTTGCCCCTTTACTAACCAAAGCTTTTGGGGCAAGCGAATGCCTGTGTGGCAGCGAATGCAGTTCCAAGGGATAGTGAAATCCAGCTACAGTATTCCATACTGTCAGCTTTCGTGTGGGAGAAATCGCTGAAGGTTTCGAATTTGGCAGCCGGGCTCTGCGAGAGAGAGATACACAGTTTTGCCCCTTTACGAACCAAAGCTTTTGGGGAAAGCGAATGCCTGTGTGGCAGCCAATGCAGTTCCAAGGGACAGTGAAAACCAGCTACAGCATTCCCTGCTGGCAGCTTTCGTGGGGGCGCAATCGCTGGACGTTTCGAATTTGGCAGCTGGACTCTGCCAGAGACACATACACAGTTTTGCCCCTTTATGAACCAAAGCTTTTCTGGCAAGCGAGTGCCTGTGTAGCAGCGAATGCAGTTCCAAGGGACAGTGAAAACCAGCTACAGCATTCCGTGCTGGCAGCTTTCGTGTGGGCGCAATCGCTGGACGTTTCGAATTTGGCAGACGGGCTTTGCGAGAGACACATACGCAGTGTTGCCCCTTTACGAACCACAGCTTTTGGGGAAAGCGAATGTCTGTGCGGCAGCGAATGCAGTTCCAAGTGACAGTGAAAACCAGGTACAGCATTCCGTGCTGGCAGCTTTCGTGTGGGCGCAATCGCTGGACGTTTCGAATTTGGCAGCCGGCCTCTGCGATAGACACATGCAGAGTGTTGCCCCTTTACTAACCAAAGCTTTTGGGGCAAGCGAATGGCTGTGTGGCAGCGAATGCAGTTCCAAGGGATAGTGAAATCCAGCTACATCATTCCATACTGCCAGCTTTCGTGTGGGAGAAATCGCTGAAGGTTTCGAATTTGGCAGCCGGGCTCTGCGAGAGAGAGATACACAGTTTTCCCCCATTAACAAGCACAGCTTCTGCAGAAAGCGATTGCCTGTGTGGTAGCGAATGCAGTTCCATGGGACAGTGAAAACCAGCTACAGCATTCCATGCTGGCAGCTTTCGTGTGGGCGAAATCGCTGGACGTTTCGAATTTGGCAGACGGGCTTTGCGAGAGACACATACACAGTGTTGCCCCTTTACGAACCACAGCTTTTGGGGAAAGCGAATGTCTGTGTGGCAGCGAATGCAGTTCCAAGGGACAGTGAAAACCAGCTACAGCATTCCGTGCTGGCAGCTTTCGTGTGGGTGCAATCGCTGGACGTTTCGAATTTGGCAGCCGGCCTCTGCGAGAGACACATACAGAGTGTTGCCCCTTTACTATCCAAAGCTTTTGGGGCAAGCGAATGCCTGTGTGGCAGCGAATGCAGTTCCAAGGGACAGTGAAATCCAGCTACAGCATTCCATACTGGCAGCTTTCATGTGGGAGAAATCGCTGAAGGTTTCGAATTTGGCAGCCGGGCTCTGCGAGAGAGAGCTACACAGTTTTCCCCCATTAACAAGCACAGCTTCTGCAGAAAGCGAATGCCTGTGTGGCAGCGAATGCAGTTCCATGGGACACTGAAAACCAGCTACAGCATTCCATGATGGCAGCTTTCGTGTGGGCGCAATCGCTGGACGTTTCGAATTTGGCAGCCGGCCTCTGCGAGAGACACATGCAGAGTGTTGCCCCTTTACTAACCAAAGCTTTTGGGGCAAGCGAATGCCTGTGTGGCAGCGAATGCAGTTCCAAGGGATAGTGAAATCCAGCTACAGTATTCCATACTGGCAGCTTTCGTGTGGGAGAAATCGCTGAAGGTTTCGAATTTGGCAGCCGGGCTCTGCGAGAGAGAGATACACAGTTTTCCCCCATTAACAAGCACAGCTTCTGCAGAAAGCGATTGCCTGTGTGGCAGCGAATGCAGTTCCATGGGACAGTGAAAACCAGCTACAGCATTCCATGCTGGCAGCTTTCGTGTGGGCGAAATCGCTGGACGTTTCGAATTTGGCAGCCGGGCTCTGCGAGAGAGAGATACACAGTGTTGCCCCTTTATGAACCAAAGCTTTTCTGGCAAGCGAGTGCCTGTGTAGCAGCGAATGCAGTTCCAAGGGACAGTGAAAACCAGCTACAGCATTCCGTGCTGGCAGCTTTCGTGTGGGCGCAATCGCTGGACGTTTCGAATTTGGCAGACGGGCTTTGCGAGAGACACATACGCAGTGTTGCCCCTTTACGAACCACAGCTTTTGGGGAAAGCGAATGTCTGTGTGGCAGCGAATGCAGTTCCAAGGGACAGTGAAAACCAGGTACAGCATTCCGTGCTGGCAGCTTTCGTGTGGGCGCAATCGCTGGACGTTTCGAATTTGGCAGCCGGCCTCTGCGATAGACACATGCAGAGTGTTGCCCCTTTACTAACCAAAGCTTTTGGGGCAAGCGAATGGCTGTGTGGCAGCGAATGCAGTTCCAAGGGATAGTGAAATTCAGCTACAGCATTCCATACTGGCAGCTTTCGTGTGGGAGAAATCGCTGAAGGTTTCGAATTTGGCAGCCGGGCTCTGCGAGAGAGAGATACACAGTTTTCCCCCATTAACAAGCACAGCTTCTGCAGAAAGCGAATGCCTGTGTGGCAGCGAATGCAGTTCCATGGGACAGTGAAAACCAGCTACAGCATTCCATTCTGGCAGCTTTCGTGTGGGCGAAATCGCTGGACGTTTCGAATTTGGCAGCCGGGCTCTGCGAGAGAGAGATACACAGTGTTGCTCCTTTAAGAACCAAAGCTTTTGCAGAAAGCAAATGCCTGTGTGGCAGCGAATGCAGTTCCAAGGGACAGTGACAACTAGCTACAGCATTCCGTACTGGCAGCTTTCGTGTGGGAGAAATCGCTGGACGTTTCGAATCTGGCAGCCGGGCTCTGCGAGAGAGAGATACACAGTTTTCCCCCATTACCAAGCACAGCTTCTGCAGAAAGCAAATGCCTGTGTGGCAGCGAATGCAGTTCCATGGGACAGTGAAAACCAGCTACAGCATTCCGTGCTGGCAGCTTTCGTGTGGGCGCAATCGCTGGACGTTTCGAATTTGGCAGCCGGACTCTGCGAGAGACACATAGAGAGTGTTGCCACTTTACGAACCACAGCTTTTGGGGAAAGCGAATGTCTGTGTGGCAGCGAATGCAGTTCCAAGGGACAGTGAAAACCAGCTACAGCATTCTGTGCTGGCAGCTTTCGTGTGGGCGCAATCGCTGGACGTTTCGAATTTGGCAGCCGGCCTCTGCGAGAGACACATACAGAGTGTTGCCCCTTTACTAACCAAAGCTTTTGGGGCAAGCGAATGCCTGTGTGGCAGCGAATGCAGTTCCAAGGGACAGTGAAATCCAGCTACAGCATTCCATACTGGCAGCTTTCGTGTGGGAGAAATCGCTGAAGGTTTCGAATTTGGCAGCCGGGCTCTGCGAGAGAGAGATACACAGTTTTCCCCCATTAACAAGCACAGCTTCTGCAGAAAGCGATTGCCTGTGTGGCAGTGAATGCAGTTCCATGGGACAGTGAAAACCAGCTACAGCATTCCATGCTGGCAGCTTTCGTGTGGGCGCAATCGCTGGACGTTTCAAATTTGGCAGCCGGCCTCTGCGAGAGACACATACAGAGTGTTGCCCCTTTACTAACCAAAGCTTTTGGGGCAAGCGAATGCCTGTGTGGCAGCGAATGCAGTTCCAAGGGACAGTGAAATCCAGCTACAGCATTCCATACTGGCAGCTTTCGTGTGGGAGAAATCGCTGAAGGTTTCGAATTTGGCAGCCGGGCTCTGCGAGAGAGAGATACACAGTTTTCCCCCATTAACAAGCACAGCTTCTGCAGAAAGCGATTGCCTGTGTGGCAGCGAATGCAGTTCCATGGGACAGTGAAAACCAGCTACAGCATTCCATTCTGGCAGCTTTCGTGTGGGCGCAATCGCTGGACGTTTCAAATTTGGCAGCCGGGCTCTGCGAGAGAGAGATACACAGTGTTGCTCCTTTAAGAACCAAAGCTTTTGCAGAAAGCAAATGCCTGTGTGGCAGCGAATGCAGTTCCAAGGGACAGTGAAAACTAGCTACAGCATTCCGTACCGGCAGCTTTCGTGTGGGCGCAATCGCTGGACGTTTCGAATCTGGCAGCCGGGCTCTGCGAGAGAGAGATACACAGTTTTCCCCCATTACCAAGCACAGCTTCTGCAGAAAGCGAATGCCTGTGTGGCAGCGAATGCAGTTCCATGGGACAGTGAAAACCAGCTACAGCATTCCATGATGGCAGCTTTCGTGTGGGCGCAATCGCTGGACGTTTCGAATTTGGCAGCCGGACTCTGCGAGAGACGCATAGAGGGTGTTGCCCCTTTACGAACCACAGCTTTTGGGGAAAGCGAATGTCTGTGTGGCAGCGAATGCAGTTCGAAGGGACAGTGAAAACCAGCTACAGCATTCCGGGCTGGCAGCTTTCGTGTGGGAGAAATCGCTGGACGTTTCGAATTTGGCAGCCGGGCTCTGTGAGAGACACATGCACAGTGTTTCCCCATTACCAAGCAAAGCTTTTGGGGAAAGCGAATGTCTGTGTGGCAGCGAATGCAGTTCCAAGGGACAGTGAAAACCAGCTACAGCATTCCGTGCTGGCAGCTTTCGTGTGGGCGCAATCGCTGGACGTTTCGAATTTGGCAGCCGGGCTCTGCGCGAGACACAGAGACAGTGTTGCCCCTTTACCAACCAAAGCTTCTGCAGAAAGCGAATGCCTGTGTGGCAGCGAATGCAGTTCCAAGGGACAGTGAAAACCAGCTACAGCATTCCGTGCTGGTAGCTTTCGTGTGGGCGCAAGCGCTGGACGTTTCGAATTTGGCAGCCGGGCTCTGCGAGAGAGAGATACACAGTGTTTCTCCTTTACGAACCAAAGCTTCTGCAGAAAGCGAATGCCTGTGTGGCAGCGAATGCAGTTCCAAGGGACAGTGAAAACCAGCTACAGCATTCCGTACTGGCAGCTTTTGTGTGGGAGAAATCGCTGAAGGTTTCGAATTTGGCAGCCGGGCTCTGCGAGAGAGAGATACACAGTTTTCCCCCATTAACAAGCACAGCTTCTGCAGAAAGCGATTGCCTGTGTGGCAGCGAATGCAGTTCCATGGGACAGTGAAAACCAGCTACAGCATTCCATGCTGGCAGCTTTCGTGTGGGCGAAATCGCTGGACGTTTCGAATTTGGCAGCCGGGCTCTGCGAGAGAGAGATACACAGTGTTGCTCCTTTAAGAACCAAAGCTTTTGCAGAAAGCAAATGCCTGTGTGGCAGCGAATGCAGTTCCAAGGGACAGTGAAAACTAGCTACAGCATTCCGTACTGGCAGCTTTCGTGTGGGCGCAATCGCTGGACGTTTCGAATTTGGCAGCCGGGCTCTGCGCGAGACACAGACACAGTGTTGCCCCTTTACCAACCAAAGCTTCTGCAGAAAGCGAATGCCTGTGTGGCAGCGAATGCAGTTCCAAGGGACAGTGAAAACCAGCTATAGCATTCCATGCTGGCAGCTTTCGTGTGGGCGAAATTGGGGGACGTTTCGAATTTGGCAGCCGGGCTCTGCGAGAGACACATACACAGTGTTGCCCATTTACCAACCAAAGCTTCTGCAGAAAGCGAATGCCTGTGTGGCAGCGAATGCAGTTCCAAGGGACAGTGAAAACCAGCTACAGCATTCTGTGCTGGCAGCTTTCGTGTGGGCGCAATCGCTGGACGTTTCGAATTTGGCAGACGGGCTTTGCGAGAGACACATACACAGTGTTGCCCCTTTACGAACCACAGCTTCTGGGGAAAGCGAATGTCTGTGTGGCAGCGAATGCAGTTCCAAGGGACAGTGAAAACCAGGTACAGCATTCCGTGCTGGCAGCTTTCGTGTGGGCGCAATCGCTGGACGTTTCGAATTTGGCAGCCGGCCTCTGCGATAGACACATGCAGAGTGTTGCCCCTTTACGAACCAAAGCTTTTGGGGCAAGCGAATGGCTGTGTGGCAGCGAATGCAGTTCCAAGGGGCAGTGAAATCCAGCTACAGCATTCCATACTGGCAGCTTTCGTGTGGGAGAAATCGCTGAAGGTTTCAAATTTGGCAGCCGGGCTCTGTGAGAGAGAGATACACAGTTTTCCCCCATTAATAAGCACAGCTTCTGCAGAAAGCGATTGCCTGTTTGGCAGCGAATGCAGTTCCATGGGACAGTGAAAACCAGCTACAGCATTCCGTGCTGGCAGCTTTCGTGTGGGTGCAATCGCTGGACGTTTCGAATTTGGCAGCCGGCCTCTGCGAGAGACACATACAGAGTGTTGCCCCTTTACTATCCAAATCTTTTGGGGCAAGCGAATGCCTGTGTGGCAGCGAATGCAGTTCCAAGGGACAGTGAAATCCAGCTACAGCATTCCATACTGGCAGCTTTCGTGTGGGAGAAATCGCTGAAGGTTTCGAATTTGGCAGCCGGGCTCTGCGAGAGAGAGCTACACAGTTTTCCCCCATTAACAAGCACAGCTTCTGCAGAAAGCGAATGCCTGTGTGGCAGCGAATGCAGTTCCATGGGACAGTGAAAACCAGCTACAGCATTCCATTCTGGCAGCTTTCGTGTGGGCGAAATCGCTGGACGTTTCGAATTTGGCAGCCGGGCTCTGCGAGAGAGAGATACACAGTGTTGCTCCTTTAAGAACCAAAGCTTTTGCAGAAAGCAAATGCCTGTGTGGCAGCGAATGCAGTTCCAAGGGACAGTGACAACTAGCTACAGCATTCCGTACTGGCAGCTTTCGTGTGGGAGAAATCGCTGGACGTTTCGAATCTGGCAGCCGGGCTCTGCGAGAGAGAGATACACAGTTTTCCCCCATTACCAAGCACAGCTTCTGCAGAAAGCGATTGCCTGTGTGGCAGCGAATGCAGTTCCATGGGACAGTGAAAACCAGCTACAGCATTCCATGCTGGCAGCTTTCGTGTGGGCGAAATCGCTGGACGTTTCGAATTTGGCAGCCGGGCTCTGCGAGAGAGAGATACACAGTGTTGCCCCTTTATGAACCAAAGCTTTTCTGGCAAGCGAGTGCCTGTGTAGCAGCGAATGCAGTTCCAAGGGACAGTGAAAACCAGCTACAGCATTCCGTGCTGGCAGCTTTCGTGTGGGCGCAATCGCTGGACGTTTCGAATTTGGCAGACGGGCTTTGCGATAGACACATGCAGAGTGTTGCCCCTTTACTAACCAAAGCTTTTGGGGCAAGCGAATGGCTGTGTGGCAGCGAATGCAGTTCCAAGGGATAGTGAAATCCAGCTACAGCATTCCATACTGGCAGCTTTCGTGTGGGAGAAATCGCTGAAGGTTTCGAATTTGGCAGCCGGGCTCTGCGAGAGAGAGCTACACAGTTTTCCCCCATTAACAAGCACAGCTTCTGCAGAAAGCGATTGCCTGTTTGGCAGCGAATGCAGTTCCATGGGACAGTGAAAACCAGCTACAGCATTCTGTGCTGGCAGCTTTCGTGTGGGCGCAATCGCTGGACGTTTCGAATTTGGCAGACGGGCTTTGCGAGAGACACATACACAGTGTTGCCCCTTTACGAACCACAGCTTCTGGGGAAAGCGAATGTCTGTGTGGCAGCGAATGCAGTTCCAAGGGACAGTGAAAACCAGGTACAGCATTCCGTGCTGGCAGCTTTCGTGTGGGCGCAATCGCTGGACGTTTCGAATTTGGCAGCCGGGCTCTGCGAGAGAGAGATACACAGTGTTGCTCCTTTACGAACCAAAGCTTTTGCAGAAAGGAAATGCCTGTGCGGCACCGAATGCAGTTCCAAGGGACAGTGAAAACCAGCTACAGCATTCCGTACTCGCACCTTTTGTGTGGGAGAAATTGCTGGACGTGTCGAATTTGGCAGCTGGGCTCTGCGAGAGAGAGCTACACAGTTTTCCCCCATTAACAAGCACAGCGTCTGCAGAAAGCGAATGCCTGTGTGGCAGCGAATGCAGTTCCATGGGACAGTGAAAACCAGCTACAGCATTCCGTGCTGGCAGCTTTCGTGTGGGCGAAATCGCTGCACGTTTCGAATTTGGCAGCCGGGCTCTGCGAGAGAGAGATACACAGTTTTGCCCCTTTAAGAACCAAAGCTTTTGGGTAAAGCGAATGCCTGTGTGGCAGCGATTGCAGTTCCAAGGGACAGTGAAAACCAGCTACAGCATTCCGTGCTGGCAGCTTTCGTGTGGGCGCAATCGCTGGACGTTTCGAATTTGGCAGCTGGACTCTGCCAGAGACACATACAAAGTTTTGCCCCTTCATGAACCAAAGCTTTTGCAGAAAGCGAATGCCTGTGTGACAGCGAATGCAGTTCCAATGGACACTGAAAACCAGGTACAGCATTCCGTGCTGGCAGCTTTCGTGTGGGCGCAATCGCTGGACGTTTCGAATTTGGCAGCCGGACTCTGCGAGAGACACATACACAGTGTTGCCCCTTTACGAACCACAGCTTTTGGGGAAAGCGAATGTCTGTGTGGCAGCGAATGCAGTTCCATGGGACAGTGAAAACCAGCTACAGCATTCCATGATGGCAGCTTTCGTGTGGGCGCAATCGCTGGACGTTTCGAATTTGGCAGCCGGGCTCTGCGAGAGACACATAGAGGGTGTTGCCCCTTTACGAACCACAGCTTTTGGGGAAAGCGAAAGTCTGTGTGGCAGCGAATGCAGTTCCAAGGGACAGTGAAAACCAGGTACAGCATTCTGTGCTGGCAACTTTCGTGTGGGCGCAATTGCTGGACGTTTCGAATTTGGCAGCTGGACTCTGCGAGAGAACCATACACAGTGTTGCCCCTTTACGAACTAAAGCTTTTGCAGAAAGCAAATGCCTGTGTGACAGCGAATGCAGTTCCAATGGACAGTGAAAACCAGCTACAGCATTCCGTGCTGGCAACTTTCATGTGGGTGCAATCGCTGGACGTTTCGAATTTGGCAGCCGGACTCTGCGAGAGACACATACACAGTGTTGCCCCTTTACGAAGCACAGCTTTTGGGGAAAGCGAATGTCTGTGTGGCAGCGAATGCAGTTCGAAGGGACAGTGAAAACCAGCTACAGCATTCCGGGCTGGCAGCTTTCGTATGGGCGCAATCGCTGGACGTTTCGAATTTGGTAGCCGGGCTCTGGGAGAGACACATACACAGTGTTGCCACATTACCAAGCAAAGCTTTTGCGGAAAGCGAATGTCTGTGTGGCAGCGAATGCAGTTCCAAGGGACAGTGAAAACCAGCTACAGCATTCCGTGCTGGCAGCTTTCGTGTGGGCGCAATCGCTGGACGTTTCGAATTTGGCAGCCGGACTCTGCGAGAGACATATAAACAGTGTTGCCCCGTTACCAACCAAAGCTTCTGCAGAAAGCGAATTTCTGTGTGGCAGCGAATGCAGTTCCAAGGGACAGTGAAAACCAGCTACAGCATTCCGTGCTGGCAGCTTTCGTGTGGGAGAAATCGCTGGAGGTTTCGAATTTGGCAGCGGGGCTCTGTGAGAGAGATATACACAGTGTTGCTCCTTTATGAACCAAAGCTTCTGCAGATAGCGAATGTCTGTGTGGCAGCGAATGCAGTTCCAAGGGACAGTGAAAACCAGCGACAGCATTCCGTTCTGGCAGCTTTCGTGTGGGCGAAATTGCTGGACGTTTCGAATTTGGCAGCCGGGCTCTGCGAGAGACACATACACAGTGTTGCCCCTTTACCAACCAAAGCTTCTGCAGAAAGCGAATGTCTGTGTGGCAGCGAATGCAGTTCCATGGGACAGTGAAAACCAGCTACAGCATTCCCTGCTGGCAGCTTTTGTTGGGGCGCAATCGCTGGACGTTTCGAATTTGGCAGCTGGACTCTGCCAGAGACACATACACAGTTTTGCCCCTTTATGAACCAAAGCTTTTGCAGAAAGCGAATGCCTGTGTGACAGCGAATGCAGTTCCAATGGACAGTGAAAACCAGCTACAGCATTCTGTGCTGGCAGCTTTCGTGTGGGCGCAATCGCTGGACGTTTCGAATTTGGCAGCCGGACTCTGCGAGAGACACATACAGAGTGTTGCCCCTTTACGAACCAAAGCTTTTGGGGCATGCGAATGTCTGTGTGGCAGCGAATGCAGTTCCAAGGGACAGTGAAAACCAGCTACAGCATTCCGTGCTGGCAGCTTTCGTGTGGGCGAAATTGCTGGACGTTTCGAATTTGGCAGCCGGCCTCTGCGAAAGACACATACACAGTGTTGCCCCTTTACGAACCAAAGCTTTTGCAGAAAGCGAATGCCTGTGTGACAGCGAATGCAGTTCCAAGGGACAGTGAAAACCAGCTACAGCATTCCGTGCTGGCAGCTTTCGTGTGGGAGAAATCGCTGGACGTTTCGAACTTGGCAGCCAGGCTCTGCTACAGACACATACACAGTGTTGCCCCTTTACGAACCAAAGCTTTTGGGGAAAGCGAATATCTGTGTGGCAGCGAATGCAATTCCAAGGGACAGTGAAAACCAGCTACAGCATTCCTTGCTGGCAGCTTTCGTGTGGGCGCAATCGCTGGACGTTTCGAATTTGGCAGCCGGGCTCTGCGAGAGACACATACAGAGTGTTGCCCCTTTATGAACCAAAGATTTTGGGGCAAGCGAAAGTCTGTGTGGCAGCGAATGCAGTTCCAAGGGACAGTGAAAACCAGCTACAGCATTCCTTGCTGGCAGCATTCGTGTGGGCGCAATCGCTGGACGTTTCGAATTTGGCAGCCGGGCTCTGCGAGAGACACATACAGAGTGTTGCCCCTTTATGAACCAAAGATTTTGGGGCAAGCGAAAGTCTGTGTGGCAGCAAATGCAGTTCCAAGGGACAGTGAAAACCAGCTACAGCATTCCGTGCTGGCAACTTTCGTGTGGGCGCAATTGCTGGACTTTTCGAATTTGGCAGCTGGACTCTGCGAGAGAACCATACAGAGTGTTGCCCCTTTACGAACTAAAGCTTTTGCAGAAAGCAAATGCCTCTGTGACAGAGAATGCAGTTCCAATGGACAGTGAAAACCAGCTTCAGCATTCCGTGCTGGCAAATTTCATGTGGGCGCAATCGCTGGACGTTTCGAATTTGGCAGCCGGACTCTGCGGGAGACACGTACACAGTGTTGCCCCTTTACGAACCACGGATTTGGGGAAAGCGAATGTCTGCGTGGCAGCGAATGCAGTTCTAAGGGACAGTGAAAACCAGCTACAGCATTCCGTGCTGGCAGCTTTCATGTGGGCGCAATCGCTGGACGTTTCGAATTTGGCAGCCGGGCTCTGCGAGAGACACATACACAGTGTTGCCACATTACCAAGCAGAGCTTCTGCAGAAAGCGAATGTCTGTCTGGCAGCGAATGCAGTTCCAAGGGACAGTGAAAACCAGCTACAGCATTCTGTGCTGGCAGCTTTCGTGTGGGAGAAATCGCTGGAGGTTTCGAATTTGGCAGCCGGGCTCTGTGAGAGAGATATACACAGTGTTGCTCCTTTATGAAACAAAGCTTTTGCAGAAAGCAAATGCCTGTGTGGCAGCGAATGCAGTTCCAAGGGACAGTGAAAACCAGCTACAGCATTCCGGGCTGGCAGCTTTCGTGTGGGCGCAATCGCTGGACGTTTCGAATTTGGCAGCCGAGCTCTGCGAGAGAGAGCTACACAGTGTTGCTCCTTTACGAACCAAAGCTTTTGCAGAAAGGAAATGCCTGTGCGGCACCGAATGCAGTTCCAAGGGACAGTGAAAACCAGCTACAGCATTCCGTACTCGCACCTTTTGTGTGGGAGAAATTGCTGGACGTGTCGAATTTGGCAGCTGGGCTCTGCGAGAGAGAGCTACACAGTTTTCCCCCATTAACAAGCACAGCGTCTGCAGAAAGCGAATGCCTGTGTGGCAGCGAATGCAGTTCCATGGGACAGTGAAAACCAGCTACAGCATTCCGTGCTGGCAGCTTTCGTGTGGGCGAAATCGCTGCACGTTTCGAATTTGGCAGCCGGGCTCTGCGAGAGAGAGATACACAGTTTTGCCCCTTTAAGAACCAAAGCTTTTGGGTAAAGCGAATGCCTGTGTGGCAGCGATTGCAGTTCCAAGGGACAGTGAAAACCAGCTACAGCATTCCGTGCTGGCAGCTTTCGTGTGGGCGCAATCGCTGGACGTTTCGAATTTGGCAGCTGGACTCTGCCAGAGACACATACACAGTTTTGCCCCTTTATGAACCAAAGCTTTTGCAGAAAGCGAATGCCTGTGTGACAGCGAATGCAGTTCCAATGGACACTGAAAATCAGGTACAGCATTCCGTGCTGGCAGCTTTCGTGTGGGCGCAATCGCTGGACGTTTCGAATTTGGCAGCCGGACTCTGCGAGAGACACATACACAGTGTTGCCCCTTTACGAACCACAGCTTTTGGGGAAAGCGAATGTCTGTGTGGCAGCGAATGCAGTTCCATGGGACAGTGAAAACCAGCTACAGCATTCCATGATGGCAGCTTTTGTTGGGGCGCAATCGCTGGACGTTTCGAATTTGGCAGCCGGGCTCTGCGAGAGACACATAGAGGGTGTTGCCCCTTTACGAACCACAGCTTTTGGGGAAAGCGAAAGTCTGTGTGGCAGCAAATGCAGTTCCAAGGGACAGTGAAAACCAGCTACAGCATTCCGTGCTGGCAACTTTCGTGTGGGCGCAATTGCTGGACGTTTCGAATTTGGCAGCTGGACTCTGCCAGAGAACCATACACAGTGTTGCCCCTTTACGAACTAAAGCTTTTGCAGAAAGCAAATGCCTGTGTGACAGCGAATGCAGTTCCAATGGACAGTGAAAACCAGCTACAGCATTCCGTGCTGGCAACTTTCATGTGGGTGCAATCGCTGGACGTTTCGAATTTGGCAGCCGGACTCTGCGAGAGACACATACACAGTGTTGCCCCTTTACGAAGCACAGCTTTTGGGGAAAGCGAATGTCTGTGTGGCAGCGAATGCAGTTCGAAGGGACAGTGAAAACCAGCTACAGCATTCCGGGCTGGCAGCTTTCGTATGGGCGCAATCGCTGGACGTTTCGAATTTGGTAGCCGGGCTCTGGGAGAGACACATACACAGTGTTGCCACATTACCAAGCAAAGCTTTTGCGGAAAGCGAATGTCTGTGCGGCAGCGAATGCAGTTCCAAGGGACAGTGAAAACCAGCTACAGCATTCCGTGCTGGCAGCTTTCGTGTGGGAGAAATCGCTGGAGGTTTCGAATTTGGCAGCGGGGCTCTGTGAGAGAGATATACACAGTGTTGCTCCTTTATGAACCAAAGCTTCTGCAGATAGCGAATGTCTGTGTGGCAGCGAATGCAGTTCCAAGGGACAGTGAAAACCAGCGACAGCATTCCGTTCTGGCAGCTTTCGTGTGGGCGAAATTGCTGGACGTTTCGAATTTGGCAGCCGGGCTCTGCGAGAGACACATACACAGTGTTGCCCCTTTACCAACCAAAGCTTCTGCAGAAAGCGAATGTCTGTGTGGCAGCGAATGCAGTTCCATGGGACAGTGAAAACCAGCTACAGCATTCCCTGCTGGCAGCTTTCGTGTGGGCGCAATCGCTGGACGTTTCGAATTTGGCAGCCGGGCTCTGCGAGAGACACATACACAGTGTTGCCCCTTTACGAACCAAAGCTTTTGGGGCATGCGAATGTCTGTGTGGCAGCGAATGCAGTTCCAAGGGACAGTGAAAACCAGCTACAGCTTTCCGTGCTGGCAGCTTTCGTGTGGGCGAAATTGCTGGACGTTTCGAATTTGGCAGCCGGCCTCTGCAAAAGACACATACACAGTGTTGCCCCTTTACGAACCAAAGCTTTTGCAGAAAGCGAATGACTGTGTGACAGCGAATGCAGTTCCAAGGGACAGTGAAAACCAGCTACAGCATTCCGTGCTGGCAGCTTTCGTGTGGGAGAAATCGCTGGACGTTTCGAACTTGGCAGCCAGGCTCTGCTACAGACACATACACAGTGTTGCCCCTTTACGAACCAAAGCTTTTGCAGAAAGCGAATATATGTGTGGCAGCGAATGCAATTCCAAGGGACAGTGAAAACCAGCTACAGCATTCCATGCTGGCAGCTTTCGTGTGGGCGCAATCGCTGGACGTTTCGAATTTGGCAGCCGGGCTCTGCGAGAGACACATACAGAGTGTTGCCCCTTTATGAACCACAGATTTTGGGGCAAGCGAAAATCTGTGTGGCAGCGAATGCAGTTCCAAGGGACAGTGAAAACCAGCTACAGCATTCCTTGCTGGCAGCATTCGTGTGGGCGCAATCGCTGGACGTTTCGAATTTGGCAGCCGGGCTCTGCGAGAGACACATACAGAGTGTTGCCCCTTTATGAACCAAAGATTTTGGGGCAAGCGAAAGTCTGTGTGGCAGCAAATGCAGTTCCAAGGGACAGTGAAAACCAGCTACAGCATTCCGTGCTGGCAACTTTCGTGTGGGCGCAATTGCTGGACGTTTCGAATTTGGCAGCTGGACTCTGCGAGAGAACCATACAGAGTGTTGCACCTTTACGAACTAAAGCTTTTGCAGAAAGCGAATGCCTGTGTGACAGCAAATGCAGTTCCAATGGACAGTGAAAACCAGCTACAGCATTCCGTGCTGGCAACTTTCATGTGGGCGCAATCGCTGGACGTTTCGAATTTGGCAGCCGGACTCTGCGGGAGACACGTACACAGTGTTGCCCCTTTACGAACCACGGTTTTGGGGAAAGCGAATGTCTGTGTGGCAGCGAATGCAGTTCTAAGGGACAGTGAAAACCAGCTACAGCATTCCGTGCTGGCAGCTTTCGTGTGGGCGCAATCGCTGGACGTTTCGAATTTGGCAGCCGGGCTCTGCGAGAGACACATGCACAGTGTTGCCACATTACCAAGCAGAGCTTCTGCAGAAAGCGAATGTCTGTCTGGCAGAGAATGCAGTTCCAAGGGACAGTGAAAACCAGCTACAGCATTCTGTGCTGGCAGCTTTCGTGTGGGAGAAATCGCTGGAGGTTTCGAATTTGGCAGCCGGGCTCTGTGAGAGAGATATACACAGTGTTGCTCCTTTATGAAACAAAGCTTTTGCAGAAAGCAAATGCCTGTGTGGCAGCGAATGCAGTTCCAAGGAACAGTGAAAACCAGCTACAGCATTCCGTGCTGGTAGCTCTCGTGTGGGCGCAAGCGCTGGACGTTTCGAATTTGGCAGCCGGGCTCTGCGAGAGACACATACAGAGTGTTGCCCCTTTATGAACCAAAGATTTTGGGGAAAGCGAAAGTCTGTGTGGCAGCGAATGCAGTTCCAAGGGACAGTGAAAACCAGCTACAGCATTCCATGCTGGCAGCTTTCGTGTGGGCGAAATCGCTGGACGTTTCGAATTTGGCAGCCGGCCTCTGAGAGAGAGAGATACACAGTGTTTCTCCTTTACGAACCAAAGCTTTTGCAGAAAGCAAATGCCTGTGTGGCAGCGAATGCAGTTCCAAGTGACAGTGAAAAGTAGCTACAGCATTCCGTACTGGCAGCTTTCGTGTGGGAGAAATCGCTGGACGTTTCGAATTTGGCAGCCGGGCTCTGCGAGAGAGAGATACACAGTTTTCCCCCATTACCAAGCACAGCTCCTGCAGAAAGCGAATGCCTGTGTGGCAGCGAATGCAGTTCCACGGGACAGTGAAAACCAGCTACAGCATTCCATGATGGCAGCTTTCGTGTGGGCGCAATCGCTGGACGTTTCGAATTTGGCAGCCGGACTCTGCGAAAGACACATACACAGTGTTGCCCCTTTACGAACCAAAGCTTTTGCAGAAAGCGAATGCCTGTGTGACAGCGAATGCAGTTCCAAGGGACAGTGAAAACCAGCTACAGCATTCCGTGCTGGCAGCTTTCGTGTGGGAGAAATCGCTGGACGTTTCGAACTTGGCAGCCAGGCTCTGCTACAGACACATACACAATGTTGCCCCTTTACGAACCAAAGCTTTTGGGGCAAGCGAAAGTCTATGTGGCAGCGAATGCAGTTCCAAGGGACAGTGAAAACCAGCTACAGCATTCTGTGCTGGCAGCTTTCGTGTGGGCGCAATCGCTGGACGTTTCGAATTTGGCAGACGGGCTTTGCGAGAGACACATACAGAGTGTTGCCCCTTTATGAACCAAAGATTTTGGGGCAAGCGAAAGTCTGTGTGGCAGCAAATGCAGTTCCAAGGGACAGTGAAAACCAGCTACAGCATTCCGTGCTGGCAACTTTCGTGTGGGCGCAATTGCTGGACGTTTCGAATTTGGCAGCTGGACTCTGCGAGAGAACCATACAGAGTGTTGCCCCTTTACGAACTAAAGCTTTTGCAGAAAGCAAATGCCTGTGTGACAGCGAATGCTGTTCCAATGGACAGTGAAAACCAGCTACAGCATTCCGCGCTGGCAAATTTCATGTGGGCGCAATCGCTGGACGTTTCGAATTTGGCAGCCGGACTCTGCGGGAGACACGTACACAGTGTTGCCCCTTTACGAACCACGGTTTTGGGGAAAGCGAATGTCTGCGTGGCAGCGAATGCAGTTCTAAGGGACAGTGAAAACCAGCTACAGCATTCCGTGCTGGCAGCTTTCATGTGGGCGCAATCGCTGGACGTTTCGAATTTGGCAGCCGGGCTCTGCGAGAGACACATACACAGTGTTGCCACATTACCAAGCAGAGCTTCTGCAGAAAGCCAATGTCTGTCTGGCAGCGAATGCAGTTCCAAGGGACAGTGAAAACCAGCTACAGCATTCTGTGCTGGCAGCTTTCGTGTGGGCGAAATCGCTGGAGGTTTCGAATTTGGCAGCCGGGCTCTGTGAGAGAGATATACACAGTGTTGCTCCTTTATGAAACAAAGCTTTTGCAGAAAGGAAATGCCTGTGCTGCACCGAATGCAGTTCCAAGGGACAGTGAAAACCAGCTACAGCATTCCGTACTCGCACCTTTTGTGTGGGAGAAATTGCTGGACGTTTCTAATTTGGCAGCTGGGCTCTGCGAGAGAGAACTACACAGTTTTCCCCCATTAACAAGCACAGCGTCTGCAGAAAGCGAATGCCTGTGTGGCAGCGAATGCAGTTCCATGGGACAGTGAAAACCAGCTACAGCATTCCGTGCTGGCAGCTTTCGTGTGGGCGAAATCGCTGCACGTTTCGAATTTGGCAGCCGGGCTCTGCGAGAGAGAGATACACAGTGTTGCCCCTTTAAGAACCAAAGCTTTTGGGGAAAGCGAATGCCTGTGTGGCAGCGAATGCAGTTCCAAGGGACAGTGAAAACCAGCTACAGCATTCCGTGCTGGCAGCTTTCGTGTGGGCGCAATCGCTGGACGTTTCGAATTTGGCAGCTGGACTCTGCCAGAGACACATACAAAGTTTTGCCCCTTTATGAACCAAAGCTTTTGCAGAAAGCGAATGCCTGTGTGACAGCGAATGCAGTTCCAATGGACACTGAAAACCAGGTACAGCATTCCGTGCTGGCAGCTTTCGTGTGGGCGCAATCGCTGGACGTTTCGAATTTGGCAGCCGGCCTCTGCGAGAGACACATACACAGTGTTGCCCCTTTACGAACCACAGCTTTTGGGGAAAGCGAATGTCTGTGTGGCAGCGAATGCAGTTCGAAGGGACAGTGAAAACCAGCTACAGCATTCCATGATGGCAGCTTTCGTGTGGGCGCAATCGCTGGACGTTTCGAATTTGGCAGCCGGGCTCTGCGAGAGACACATAGAGGGTGTTGCCCCTTTACGAACCACAGCTTTTGGGGAAAGCGAAAGTCTGTGTGGCAGCGAATGCAGTTCCAAGGGACAGTGAAAACCAGGTACAGCATTCTGTGCTGGCAACTTTCGTGTGGGCGCAATTGCTGGACATTTCGAATTTGGCAGCCGGGCTCTGCGAGAGACACATACACAGTGTTGCCCCTTTACTAACCAAAGCTTTTGGGGCAAGCGAATGCCTGTGTGACAGCGAATGCAGTTCCAAGGGACAGTGAAATCCAGCTACAGCATTCCGTGCTGGCAGCTTTCGTGTGGGCGAAATCGCTGAACGTTTCGTATTTGGCAGCCGGGCTCTGCGAGAGAGAGATACACAGTTTTCCCCCATTAACAAGCACAGCTTCTACAGAAAGCGATTGCCTGTGTGGCAGCGAATGCAGTTCCATGGGACAGTGAAAACCAGCTACAGCATTCCATGCTGGCAGCTTTCGTGTGGGCGAAATCGCTGGACGTTTCGAATTTGGCAGCCAGGCTCCGCGAGAGAGAGGTACACAGTTTTACCCCTTTAGGAACCAAAGCTTTTGGGGCAAGCGAATGTCTGTGTGGCAGTGAGTGCAGTTCCAAGGGACAGTGAAAACCAGCTATAGCATTCCATGCTGGCAGCTTTCCTGTGGGAGAAATTGCTGGACGTTTCGAATTTGGCAGCCGGGCTCTGCGAGAGACACATACACAGTGTTGCCCCTTTACCAACCAAAGCTTCTGCAGAAAGCGACTGTGTGGCAGCGAATGCAGTTCCAAGGGACAGTGAAAACCAGCGACAGCATTCCGTGCTGGCAGCTTTCGTGTGGGCGAAATTGCTGGACGTTTCGAATTTGGCAGCCGGGCTCTGCGAGAGACACAGACACAGTGTTGCCCCTTTACCAACCAAAGCTTCTGCAGAAAGCGAATGTCTGTGTGGCAGCGAATGCAGTTCCATGGGACAGTGAAAACCAGCTACAGCATTCCATGCTGGCAGCTTTCGTGTGGGCGAAATCGCTGGACGTTTCGAATTTGGCAGCCGGGCTCTGCGAGAGAGAGATACACAGTGTTGCCCCTTTACGAACCAAAGCTTTTGGGGAAAGCGAATGCCTGTGTGGCAGCGAATGCAGTTCCAAGGGACAGTGAAAACCAGCGACAGCATTCCATGCTGGCAGCTTTCGTGTGGGCGAAATCGCTGGACGTTTCGAATTTGGCAGCTGGACTCTGCCAGAGACACATACACAGTTTTGCCCCTTTATGAACCAAAGCTTTTGCAGAAAGCGAATGCCTGTGTGACAGCGAATGCAGTTCCAAGGGACAGTGAAAACCAGCTACAGCATTCCATGCTGGCAGCTTTCGTGTGGGCGAAATTGCTGGACGTTTCGAATTTGGCAGCCGGGCTCTGCGAGAGACACATACACAGTGTTGCCCCTTTACTTACCAAAGCTTTTGGGGCAAGCGAATGCCTGTGTGACAGCGAATGCAGTTCCAAGGGACAGTGAAATCCAGCTACAGCATTCCGTGCTGGCAGCTTTCGTGTGGGCGAAATCGCTGAACGTTTCGTATTTGGCAGCCGGGCTCTGCGAGAGAGAGATACAGAGTTTTCCCCCATTAACAAGCACAGCTTCTGCAGAAAGCGATTGCCTGTGTGGCAGCGAATGCAGTTCCATGGGACAGTGAAAACCAGCTACAGCATTCCATGCTGGCAGCTTTCGTGTGGGCGAAATCGCTGGACGTTTCGAATTTGGCAGCCGGGCTCTGCGAGAGAGAGGTACACGGTGTTACCCCTTTACGAACGAAAGCTTTTGGGGCAAGCGAATGTCTGTGTGGCAGCGAATGCAGTTCCAAGGGACAGTGAAAACCAGCTACGACATTCCGTGCTGGCAGCTTTCGTGTGGGCGCAATCGCTGGACGTTTCGAATTTGGCAGCCGGGCTCTGCGAGAGACACATACAGAGTGTTGTCCATTTACGAACCAAAGCTTCTGCAGAAAGCGAATGCCTGTGTGGCAGCGAATGCAGTTCCAAGGGACAGTGAAAACCAGCTACAGCATTCCGTGCTGGTAGCTTTCGTGTGGGCGCAAGCGCTGGACGTTTCGAATTTGGCAGCCGGGCTCTGCGAGAGAGAGATACACAGTGTTTCTCCTTTACGAACCAAAGCTTTTGCAGAAAGGAAATGCCTGTGCGGCACCAAATGCAGTTCCAAGGGACAGTGAAAACCAGCTACAGTATTCTGTGCTGGCAGCTTTCGTGTGGGCGCAATCGCTGGACGTTTCGAATTCAGCACCCGGGCTCTGCGAGAGAGAGATACACAGTGTTGCCCCTTTACGAACCACAGCTTTTGGGGAAAGCGAATGTCTGTGTGGCAGCGAATGCAGTTCCAAGGGACAGTGAAAACCAGCTACAGCATTCCCTGCTGGCAGCTTTCGTTGGGGCGCAATCGCTGGACGTTTCGAATTTGGCAGCTGGACTCTGCCAGAGACACATACACAGTTTTGCCCCTTTATGAACCAAAGCTTTTGCAGAAAGCGAATGCCTCTGTGACAGCGAATGCAGTTCCAATGGACAGTGAAAACCAGGTACAGCATTCTGTGCTGGCAGCTTTCGTGTGGGCGCAATCGCTGGACGTTTCGAATTTGGCAGCCGGACTCTGCGAGAGACACATACACATTGTTGCCCCTTTACGAACCACAGCTTTTGGGGAAAGCGAATGTCTGTGTGGCAGCGAATGCAGTTCCAAGGGACAGTGAAAACCAGCTACAGCATTCTGTGCTGGCAGCTTTCGTGTGGGCTCAATCGCTGGACGTTTCGAATTTGGCAGACGGGCTTTGCGAGAGACACATACACAGTGTTGCCCCTTTACGAACCAAAGCTTTTGGGGCATGCGAATGTCTGTGTGGCAGCGAATGCAGTTCCAAGGGACAGTGAAAACCAGCTACAGCATTCCATGCTGGCAGCTTTCGTGTGGGCGAAATTGGGGGACGTTTCGAATTTGGCAGCCGGGCTCTACGAGAGACACATACACAGTGTTGCCCCTTTACTAACCAAAGCTTTTGGGGCAAGCGAATGCCTGTGTGACAGCGAATGCAGTTCCAAGGGACAGTGAAATCCAGCTACAGCATTCCATGCTGGCAGCTTTCGTGTGGGCGAAATCGCTGGACGTTTCGAATTGGCAGCCGGGCTCTGCGAGAGAGAGGTACACGGTGTTACCCCTTTACGAACCAAGGTTTTGGGGAAAGCGAATGTCTGTGTGGCAGCGAATGCAGTTCCAAGGGACAGTGAAAACCAGCTACGACATTCCGTGCTGGCAGCTTTCGTGTGGGCGCAATCGCTGGACGTTTCGAATTTGGCAGCCGGGCTCTGCGAGAGACACATACAGAGTGTTGCCCATTTACGAACCAAAGCTTCTGCAGAAAGCAAATGCCTGTGTGGCAGCGAATGCAGTTCCAAGGGACAGTGAAAACCAGCTACAGCATTCCGTGCTGGCAGCTTTCGTGTGGGCGCAATCGCTGGACGTTTCGAATTCAGCACCAGGGCTCTGCGAGAGAGAGATACACAGTGTTGCCCCTTTACTAACCAAAGCTTTTGGGGCAAGCGAATGCCTGTGTGGCAGCGAATGCAGTGCCAAGGGACAGTGAAAACCAGCTACAGCATTCCGTACTGGTAGCTTTCTTTTGGGAGAAATCGCTGGACGTTTCGAATTTGGCAGCCAGGCTCTGTGAGAGAGAGATACACAGTGTTGCAACTTTACAAACCAAAGCTTTTGCAAAAAGTGAAAGTCTTTGTGGCAGCTAATGCACTTCCAAGGGACAGTGAAAACCAGCTACAGTATTCCGTGCTGGCAGCTTTCGTGTGGGCGATATCGCTGGACGTTTCGAATTCAGCAGCCGGGCTCTGCGAGAGAGAGATACACAGTGTTGCCCCTTTACGAACCAAAGCTTTTGCAGAAAGCGAATGCCTGTGTGACAGCGAATGCAGTTCCAAGGGACAGTGAAAACCAGCTACAGCATTCCGTGCTGGCGGCTTTCGTGTGGGAGAAATCGCTGGACGTTTCGAATTTGGCAGCCAGGCTCCGCGAGAGACATATAAACAGTGTTGCCCCTTTACCAACCAAAGCTTCTGCAGAAAGCGAATGCCTGTGTGGCAGCGAATGCAGTTCCAAGGGACAGTGAAAACCAGCTACAGCATTCCGTACTGGCAGCTTTCGTGTGGGCGCAATCGCTGGACGTTTCGAATTTGGCAGCCAGGCTCCGCGAGAGACATATAAACAGTGTTGCCCCTTTACCAACCAAAGCTTCTGCAGAAAGCGAATGTCTGTGTGGCAGCGAATGCAGTTCCAAGGGACAGTGAAAACCAGCTACAGCATTCCGTGCTGGCAGCTTTCGTGTGGGAGAAATCGCTGGAGGTTTCGAATTTGGCAGCGGGGCTCTGTGAGAGAGATATACACAGTTTTGCTCCTTTATGAACCAAAGCTTCTGCAGATAGCGAATGTCTGTGTGGCAGCGAATGCAGTTCCATGGGACAGTGAAAACCAGCGACAGCATTCCGTGCTGGCAGCTCTCGTGTGGGCGAAATTGCTGGACGTTTCGAATTTGGCAGCCGGGCTCTGCGAGAGACACATACACAGTGTTGCCCCTTTACCAACCAAAGCTTCTGCAGAAAGCGAATGTCTGTGTGGCAGCGAATGCAGTTCCATGGGACAGTGAAAACCAGCTACAGCATTCCCTGCTGGCAGCTTTCGTTGGGGCGCAATCGCTGGACGTTTCGAATTTGGCAGCTGGACTCTGCCAGAGACACATACACAGTTTTGCCCCTTTATGAACCAAAGCTTTTGCAGAAAGCGAATGCCTGTGTGACAGCGAATGCAGTTCCAATGGACAGTGAAAACCAGCTACAGCATTCTGTGCTGGCTGCTTTCATGTGGGCGCAATCGCTGGACGTTTCGAATTTGGCAGCCGGACTCTGCGAGAGACACATACAAAGTGTTGCACCTTTACGAACCACAGCTTTTGGGGAAAGCGAATGTCTGTGTGGCAGCGAATGCAGTTCCAAGGGACAGTGAAAACCAGCTACAGCATTCTGTGCTGGCAGCTTTCGTGTGGGCGCAATCGCTGGACGTTTCGAATTAGGCAGACGGGCTTTGCGAGAGACACATACACAGTGTTGCCCCTTTACGAACCAAAGCTTTTGGGGCATGCGAATGTCTGTGTGGCAGCTAATGCAGTTCCAAGGAACAGTGAAAACCAGCTACAGCATTCCATGCTGGCAGCTTTCGTGTGGGCGAAATTGGGGGACGTTTCGAATTTGGCAGCCGGGCTCTGCGAGAGACACATACACAGTGTTGCCCCTTTACTAACCAAAGCTTTTGGGGCAAGCGAATGCCTGTGTGACAGCGAATGCAGTTCCAAGGGACAGTGAAATCCAGCTACAGCATTCCGTGCTGGCAGCTTTCGTGTGGGCGAAATCGCTGAACGTTTCGTATTTGGCAGCCGGGCTCTGCGAGAGAGAGATACACAGTTTTCCCCCATTAACAAGCACAGCTTCTGCAGAAAGCGATTGCCTGTGTGGCAGCGAATGCAGTTCCATGGGACAGTGAAAACCAGCTACAGCATTCCATGCTGGCAGCTTTCCTGTGGGCGAAATCGCTGGACGTTTCGAATTCGGCAGCCGGGCTCTGCGAGAGAGAGGTACACGGTGTTACCCCTTTACGAACGAAAGCTTTTGGGGCAAGCGAATGTCTGTGTGGCAGCGAATGCAGTTCCAAGGGACAGTGAAAACCAGCTACGACATTCCGTGCTGGCAGCTTTCGTGTGGGCGCAATTGCTGGACGTTTCGAATTTGGCAGCCGGGCTCTGCGAGAGACACATACACAGTGTTGCCCATTTACGAACCAAAGCTTCTGCAGAAAGCGAATGCCTGTGTGGCAGCGAATGCAGTGCCAAGGGACAGTGAAAACCAGCTACAGCATTCCGTGCTGGTAGCTTTCGTGTGGGCGCAAGGGCTGGACGTTTCGAATTTGGCAGCCGGGCTCTGCGAGAGAGAGATACACAGTGTTTCTCCTTTACGAACCAAAGCTTTTGCAGAAAGGAAATGCCTGTGCGGCACCAAATGCAGATCCAAGGGACAGTGAAAACCAGCAACAGTATTCTGTGCTGGCAGCTTTCGTGTGGGGGCAATCGCTGGACGTTTCGAATTCAGCACCCGGGCTCTGCGAGAGAGAGATACACAGTGTTGCCCCTTTACTAACCAAAGCTTTTGGGGCAAGCGAATGCCTGTGTGGCAGCGAATGCAGTGCCAAGGGACAGTGAAAACCAGCTACAGCATTCCGTACTGGTAGCTTTCGTGTGGGAGAAATCGCTGGACGTTTCGAATTTGGCAGCCAGCCTCTGTGAGAGAGAGATACACAGTGTTGCAACTTTACAAACCAAAGCTTTTGCAAAAAGTGAAAGTCTTTGTGGCAGCTAATGCACTTCCAAGGGACAGTGAAAACCAGCTACAGTATTCCGTGCTGGCAGCTTTCGTGTGGGCGATATCGCTGGACGTTTCGAATTCAGCAGCCGGGCTCTGCGAGAGAGAGATACACAGTGTTGCCCCTTTACGAACCAAAGCTTTTGCAGAAAGCGAATGCCTGTGTGACAGCGAATGCAGTTCCAAGGGACAGTGAAAACCAGCTACAGCATTCCGTGCTGGCGGCTTTCGTGTGGGAGAAATCGCTGGACGTTTCGAACTTGGCAGCCAGGCTCTGCTACAGACACATACACAGTGTTGCCCCTTTACGAACTAAAGCTTTTGCAGAAAGCGAATGCCTGTGTGACAGCGAATGCAGTTCCAATGGACAGTCAAAACCAGCTACAGCATTCCGTGCTGGCAGCTTTCGTGTGGGCGCAATCGCTGGACGTTTCGAATTTGGCAGCCGGACTCTGCGGGAGACACATACACAGTGTTGCCCCTTTACGAACCACGGTTTTGGGGAACGCGAATGTCTGTGTGGCAGCGAATGCAGTTTGAAGGGACAGTGAAAACCAGCTACAGCATTCCGTGCTGGCAGCTTTCGTGTGGGAGAAATCGCTGGACGTTGCGAATTTGGCAGCAGGGCTCTGCGAGAGACACATACACAGTGTTGCCACATTACCAAGCAGAGCTTCTGCAGAAAGCGAATGTCTGTGTGGCAGCGAATGCAGTTCCAAGGGACAGTGAAAACCAGCTACAGCATTCCGTGCTGGCAGCTTTCGTATGGGCGCAATCGCTGGATGTTTCGAATTTGGCAGCCGGGCTCTGCGAGAGACACATACACAGTGTTGCCCCTTTACTAACCAAAGCTTTTGGGGCAAGCGAATGCCTGTGTGACAGCGAATGCAGTTCCAAGGGACAGTGAAATCCAGCTACAGCATTCCGTGCTGGCAGCTTTCGTGTGGGCGAAATCGCTGAACGTTTCGTATTTGGCAGCCGGGCTCTGCGAGAGAGAGATACACAGTTTTCCCCCATTAACAAGCACAGCTTCTGCAGAAAGCGATTGCCTGTGTGGCAGCGAATGCAGTTCCATGGGACAGTGAAAACCAGCTACAGCATTCCATGCTGGCAGCTTTCGTGTGGGCGAAATCGCTGGACGTTTCGAATTTGGCAGCCAGGCTCCGCGAGAGAGAGGTACACAGTTTTACCCCTTTAGGAACCAAAGCTTTTGGGGCAAGCGAATGTCTGTGTGGCAGCGAATGCAGTTCCAAGGGACAGTGAAAACCAGGTATAGCATTCCATGCTGGCAGCTTTCGTGTGGGCGAAATTGCTGGACGTTTCGAATTTGGCAGCCGGGCTCTGCGAGAGACACATACACAGTGTTGCCCCTTTACCAACCAAAGCTTCTGCAGAAAGCGACTGTGTGGCAGCGAATGCAGTTCCAAGGGACAGTGAAAACCAGCTACAGCATTCCATACTGGCAGCTTTCGTGGGGGAGAAATTGCTGGAGGTTTCGAATTTGGCAGCGGGGCTCTGTGAGAGAGATATACACAGTGTTGCTCCTTTATGAACCAAAGCTTCTGCAGATAGCGAATGTCTGTGTGGCAGCGAATGCAGTTCCAAGGGACAGTGAAAACCAGCGACAGCATTCCGTGCTGGCAGCTTTCGTGTGGGCGAAATTGCTGGACGTTTCGAATTTGGCAGCCGGGCTCTGCGAGAGACACAGACACAGTGTTGCCCCTTTACCAACCAAAGCTTCTGCAGAAAGCGAATGCCTGTGTGGCAGCGAATGCAGTTCCAATGGACAGTGAAAACCAGGTGCAGCATTCCGTGCTGGCAGCTTTCGTGTGGGCGCAATCGCTGGACGTTTCGAATTTGGCAGCCGGACTCTGCGAGAGACACATAGAGAGTGTTGCCCCTTTACGAACCACAGCTTTTGGGGAAAGCGAATGTCTGTGTGGCAGCGAATGCAGTTCCAAGGGACAGTGAAAACCAGCTACAGCATTCTGTGCTGGCAGCTTTCGTGTGGGCGCAATCGCTGGACGTTTCGAATTTGGCAGCCGGCCTCTGCGAGAGACACATACAGAGTGTTGCCCCTTTACTAACCAAAGCTTTTGGGGCAAGCGAATGCCTGTGTGGCAGCGAATGCAGTTCCAAGGGACAGTGAAATCCAGCTACAGCATTCCATACTGGCAGCTTTCGTGTGGGAGAAATCGCTGAAGGATTCGAATTTGGCAGCCGGGCTCTGCGAGAGAGAGATACACAGTTTTCCCCCATTAACAAGCACAGCTTCTGCAGAAAGCGATTGCCTGTGTGGCAGTGAATGCAGTTCCATGGGACAGTGAAAACCAGCTACAGCATTCCATGCTGGCAGCTTTCGTGTGGGCGCAATCGCTGGACGTTTCAAATTTGGCAGCCGGCCTCTGCGAGAGACACATACAGAGTGTTGCCCCTTTACTAACCAAAGCTTTTGGGGCAAGCGAATGCCTGTGTGGCAGCGAATGCAGTTCCAAGGGACAGTGAAATCCAGCTACAGCATTCCATACTGGCAGCTTTCGTGTGGGAGAAATCGCTGAAGGTTTCGAATTTGGCAGCCGGGCTCTGCGAGAGAGAGATACACAGTTTTCCCCCATTAACAAGCACAGCTTCTGCAGAAAGCGATTGCCTGTGTGGCAGCGAATGCAGTTCCATGGGACAGTGAAAACCAGCTACAGCATTCCATTCTGGCAGCTTTCGTGTGGGCGCAATCGCTGGACGTTTCAAATTTGGCAGCCGGGCTCTGCGAGAGAGAGATACACAGTGTTGCTCCTTTAAGAACCAAAGCTTTTGCAGAAAGCAAATGCCTGTGTGGCAGCGAATGCAGTTCCAAGGGACAGTGAAAACTAGCTACAGCATTCCGTACCGGCAGCTTTCGTGTGGGCGCAATCGCTGGACGTTTCGAATCTGGCAGCCGGGCTCTGCGAGAGAGAGATACACAGTTTTCCCCCATTACCAAGCACAGCTTCTGCAGAAAGCGAATGCCTGTGTGGCAGCGAATGCAGTTCCATGGGACAGTGAAAACCAGCTACAGCATTCCATGATGGCAGCTTTCGTGTGGGCGCAATCGCTGGACGTTTCGAATTTGGCAGCCGGACTCTGCGAGAGACGCATAGAGGGTGTTGCCCCTTTACGAACCACAGCTTTTGGGGAAAGCGAATGTCTGTGTGGCAGCGAATGCAGTTCGAAGGGACAGTGAAAACCAGCTACAGCATTCCGGGCTGGCAGCTTTCGTGTGGGAGAAATCGCTGGACGTTTCGAATTTGGCAGCCGGGCTCTGTGAGAGACACATGCACAGTGTTTCCCCATTACCAAGCAAAGCTTTTGGGGAAAGCGAATGTCTGTGTGGCAGCGAATGCAGTTCCAAGGGACAGTGAAAACCAGCTACAGCATTCCGTGCTGGCAGCTTTCGTGTGGGCGCAATCGCTGGACGTTTCGAATTTGGCAGCCGGGCTCTGCGCGAGACACAGAGACAGTGTTGCCCCTTTACCAACCAAAGCTTCTGCAGAAAGCGAATGCCTGTGTGGCAGCGAATGCAGTTCCAAGGGACAGTGAAAACCAGCTACAGCATTCCGTGCTGGTAGCTTTCGTGTGGGCGCAAGCGCTGGACGTTTCGAATTTGGCAGCCGGGCTCTGCGAGAGAGAGACACACAGTGTTTCTCCTTTACGAACCAAAGCTTCTGCAGAAAGCGAATGCCTGTGTGGCAGCGAATGCAGTTCCAAGGGACAGTGAAAACCAGCTACAGCATTCCGTACTGGCAGCTTTTGTGTGGGAGAAATCGCTGAAGGTTTCGAATTTGGCAGCCGGGCTCTGCGAGAGAGAGATACACAGTTTTCCCCCATTAACAAGCACAGCTTCTGCAGAAAGCGATTGCCTGTGTGGCAGCGAATGCAGTTCCATGGGACAGTGAAAACCAGCCACAGCATTCCATGCTGGCAGCTTTCGTGTGGGCGAAATCGCTAGACGTTTCGAATTTGGCAGCCGGGCTCTGCGAGAGAGAGATACACAGTGTTGCTCCTTTAAGAACCAAAGCTTTTGCAGAAAGCAAATGCCTGTGTGGCAGCGAATGCAGTTCCAAGGGACAGTGAAAACTAGCTACAGCATTCCGTACTGGCAGCTTTCGTGTGGGAGAAATCGCTGGACGTTTCGAATCTGGCAGCCGGGCTCTGCGAGAGAGAGATACACAGTTTTCCCCCATTACCAAGCACAGCTTCTGCAGAAAGCGAATGCCTGTGTGGCAGCGAATGCAGTTCCATGGGACAGTGAAAACCAGCTACAGCATTCCATGATGGCAGCTTTCGTGTGGGCGCAATCGCTGGACGTTTCGAACTTGGCAGCCGGACTCTGCGAGAGACGCATAGAGGGTGTTGCCCCTTTACGAACCACAGCTTTTGGGGAAAGCGAATGTCTGTGTGGCAGCGAATGCAGTTCGAAGGGACAGTGAAAACCAGCTACAGCATTCCATGCTGGCAGCTTTCGTGTGGGAGAAATCGCTGGACGTTTCGAATTTGGCAGCCGGGCTCTGGGAGAGACACATGCACAGTGTTGCCACATTACCAAGCAAAGCTTTTGGGGAAAGCGAATGTCTGTGTGGCAGCGAATGCAGTTCCAAGGGACAGTGAAAACCAGCTACAGCATTCCGTGCTGGCAGCTGTCGTGTGGGCGCAATCGCTGGACGTTTCGAATTTGGCAGCCGGGCTCTGCGCGAGACACAGAGACAGTGTTGCCCCTTTACCAACCAAAGCTTCTGCAGAAAGCGAATGCCTGTGTGGCAGCGAATGCAGTTCCAAGGGACAGTGAAAACCAGCTATAGCATTCCATGCTGGCAGCTTTCGTGTGGGCGAAATTGGGGGACGTTTCGAATTTGGCAGCCGGGCTCTGCGAGAGACACATACACAGTGTTGCCCATTTACCAACCAAAGCTTCTGCAGAAAGCGAATGCCTGTGTGGCAGCGAATGCAGTTCCAAGGGACAGTGAAAACCAGCTACAGCATTCTGTGCTGGCAGCTTTCGTGTGGGCGCAATCGCTGGACGTTTCGAATTTGGCAGACGGGCTTTGCGAGAGACACATACACAGTGTTGCCCCTTTACGAACCACAGCTTCTGGGGAAAGCGAATGTCTGTGTGGCAGCGAATGCAGTTCCAAGGGACAGTGAAAACCAGGTACAGCATTCCGTGCTGGTAGCTTTCGTGTGGGCGCAATCGCTGGACGTTTCGAATTTGGCAGCCGGCCTCTGCGATAGACACATGCAGAGTGTTGCCCCTTTACGAACCAAAGCTTTTGGGGCAAGCGAATGGCTGTGTGGCAGCGAATGCAGTTCCAAGGGGCAGTGAAATCCACTACAGCATTCCATACTGGCAGCTTTCGTGTGGGAGAAATCGCTGAAGGTTTCAAATTTGGCAGCCGGGCTCTGCGAGAGAGAGATACACAGTTTTCCCCCATTAATAAGCACAGCTTCTGCAGAAAGCGATTGCCTGTTTGGCAGCGAATGCAGTTCCATGGGACAGTGAAAACCAGCTACAGCATTCCGTGCTGGCAGCTTTCGTGTGGGTGCAATCGCTGGACGTTTCGAATTTGGCAGCCGGCCTCTGCGAGAGAGAGATACACAGTGTTGCTCCTTTAAGAACCAAAGCTTTTGCAGAAAGCAAATGCCTGTGTGGCAGCGAATGCAGTTCCAAGGGACAGTGACAACTAGCTACAGCATTCCGTACTGGCAGCTTTCGTGTGGGAGAAATCGCTGGACGTTTCGAATCTGGCAGCCGGGCTCTGCGAGAGAGAGATACACAGTTTTCCCCCATTACCAAGCACAGCTTCTGCAGAAAGCGAATGCCTGTGTGGCAGCGAATGCAGTTCCATGGGACAGTGAAAACCAGCTACAGCATTCCATGATGGCAGCTTTCGTGTGGGCGCAATCGCTGGACGTTTCGAACTTGGCAGCCGGACTCTGCGAGAGACGCATAGAGGGTGTTGCCCCTTTACGAACCACAGCTTTTGGGGAAAGCGAATGTCTGTGTGGCAGCGAATGCAGTTCGAAGGGACAGTGAAAACCAGCTACAGCATTCCATGCTGGCAGCTTTCGTGTGGGAGAAATCGCTGGACGTTTCGAATTTGGCAGCCGGGCTCTGGGAGAGACACATGCACAGTGTTGCCACATTACCAAGCAAAGCTTTTGGGGAAAGCGAATGTCTGTGTGGCAGCGAATGCAGTTCCAAGGGACAGTGAAAACCAGCTACAGCATTCCGTGCTGGCAGCTGTCGTGTGGGCGCAATCGCTGGACGTTTCGAATTTGGCAGCCGGGCTCTGCGCGAGACACAGAGACAGTGTTGCCCCTTTACCAACCAAAGCTTCTGCAGAAAGCGAATGCCTGTGTGGCAGCGAATGCAGTTCCAAGGGACAGTGAAAACCAGCTATAGCATTCCATGCTGGCAGCTTTCGTGTGGGCGAAATTGGGGGACGTTTCGAATTTGGCAGCCGGGCTCTGCGAGAGACACATACACAGTGTTGCCCATTTACCAACCAAAGCTTCTGCAGAAAGCGAATGCCTGTGTGGCAGCGAATGCAGTTCCAAGGGACAGTGAAAACCAGCTACAGCATTCTGTGCTGGCAGCTTTCGTGTGGGCGCAATCGCTGGACGTTTCGAATTTGGCAGACGGGCTTTGCGAGAGACACATACACAGTGTTGCCCCTTTACGAACCACAGCTTCTGGGGAAAGCGAATGTCTGTGTGGCAGCGAATGCAGTTCCAAGGGACAGTGAAAACCAGGTACAGCATTCCGTGCTGGCAGCTTTCGTGTGGGCGCAATCGCTGGACGTTTCGAATTTGGCAGCCGGCCTCTGCGATAGACACATGCAGAGTGTTGCCCCTTTACGAACCAAAGCTTTTGGGGCAAGCGAATGGCTGTGTGGCAGCGAATGCAGTTCCAAGGGGCAGTGAAATCCACTACAGCATTCCATACTGGCAGCTTTCGTGTGGGAGAAATCGCTGAAGGTTTCAAATTTGGCAGCCGGGCTCTGCGAGAGAGAGATACACAGTTTTCCCCCATTAATAAGCACAGCTTCTGCAGAAAGCGATTGCCTGTTTGGCAGCGAATGCAGTTCCATGGGACAGTGAAAACCAGCTACAGCATTCCGTGCTGGCAGCTTTCGTGTGGGTGCAATCGCTGGACGTTTCGAATTTGGCAGCCGGCCTCTGCGAGAGAGAGATACACAGTGTTGCTCCTTTAAGAACCAAAGCTTTTGCAGAAAGCAAATGCCTGTGTGGCAGCGAATGCAGTTCCAAGGGACAGTGACAACTAGCTACAGCATTCCGTACTGGCAGCTTTCGTGTGGGAGAAATCGCTGGACGTTTCGAATCTGGCAGCCGGGCTCTGCGAGAGAGAGATACACAGTTTTCCCCCATTACCAAGCACAGCTTCTGCAGAAAGCGATTGCCTGTGTGGCAGCGAATGCAGTTCCATGGGACAGTGAAAACCAGCTACAGCATTCCATGCTGGCAGCTTTCGTGTGGGCGAAATCGCTGGACGTTTCGAATTTGGCAGCCGGGCTCTGCGAGAGAGAGATACACAGTGTTGCCCCTTTATGAACCAAAGCTTTTCTGGCAAGCGAGTGCCTGTGTAGCAGCGAATGCAGTTCCAAGGGACAGTGAAAACCAGCTACAGCATTCCGTGCTGGCAGCTTTCGTGTGGGCGCAATCGCTGGACGTTTCGAATTTGGCAGACGGGCTTTGCGATAGACACATGCAGAGTGTTGCCCCTTTACTAACCAAAGCTTTTGGGGCAAGCGAATGGCTGTGTGGCAGCGAATGCAGTTCCAAGGGATAGTGAAATCCAGCTACAGCATTCCATACTGGCAGCTTTCGTGTGGGAGAAATCGCTGAAGGTTTCGAATTTGGCAGCCGGGCTCTGCGAGAGAGAGATACACAGTTTTCCCCCATTAACAAGCACAGCTTCTGCAGAAAGCGATTGCCTGTTTGGCAGCGAATGCAGTTCCATGGGACAGTGAAAACCAGCTACAGCATTCTGTGCTGGCAGCTTTCGTGTGGGCGCAATCGCTGGACGTTTCGAATTTGGCAGACGGGCTTTGCGAGAGACACATACACAGTGTTGCCCCTTTACGAACCACAGCTTCTGGGGAAAGCGAATGTCTGTGTGGCAGCGAATGCAGTTCCAAGGGACAGTGAAAACCAGGTACAGCATTCCGTGCTGGCAGCTTTCGTGTGGGCGCAATCGCTGGACGTTTCGAATTTGGCAGCCGGCCTCTGCGATAGACACATGCAGAGTGTTGCCCCTTTACGAACCAAAGCTTTTGGGGCAAGCGAATGGCTGTGTGGCAGCGAATGCAGTTCCAAGGGGCAGTGAAATCCAGCTACAGCATTCCATACTGGCAGCTTTCGTGTGGGAGAAATCGCTGAAGGTTTCAAATTTGGCAGCCGGGCTCTGCGAGAGAGAGATACACAGTTTTCCCCCATTAACAAGCACAGCTTCTGCAGAAAGCGATTGCCTGTTTGGCAGCGAATGCAGTTCCATGGGACAGTGAAAACCAGCTACAGCATTCCATGCTGGCAGCTTTCGTGTGGGCGAAATCGCTGGACGTTTCGAATTTGGCAGCCAGGCTCTGCGAGAGAGAGATACACAGTTTTGCCCCTTTACGAACCAAAGCCTTTGGGGAAAGCGAATGCCTGTGTGGCAGCCAATGCAGTTCCAAGGGACAGTGAAAACCAGCTACAGCATTCCCTGCTGGCAGCTTTCGTGGGGGCGCAATCGCTGGACGTTTCGAATTTGGCAGCTGGACTCTGCCAGAGACACATACACAGTTTTGCCCCTTTATGAACCAAAGCTTTTCTGGCAAGCGAGTGCCTGTGTAGCAGCGAATGCAGTTCCAAGGGACAGTGAAAACCAGCTACAGCATTCCGTGCTGGCAGCTTTCGTGTGGGCGCAATCGCTGGACGTTTCGAATTTGGCAGACGGGCTTTGCGAGAGACACATACACAGTGTTGCCCCTTTACGAACCACAGCTTTTGGGGAAAGCGAATGTCTGTGCGGCAGCGAATGCAGTTCCAAGGGACAGTGAAAACCAGGTACAGCATTCCGTGCTGGCAGCTTTCGTGTGGGCGCAATCGCTGGACGTCTCGAATTTGGCAGCCGGCCTCTGCGAGAGACACATGCAGAGTGTTGCCCCTTTACTAACCAAAGCTTTTGGGGCAAGCGAATGCCTGTGTGGCAGCGAATGCAGTTCCAAGGGATAGTGAAATCCAGCTACAGTATTCCATACTGTCAGCTTTCGTGTGGGAGAAATCGCTGAAGGTTTCGAATTTGGCAGCCGGGCTCTGCGAGAGAGAGATACACAGTTTTGCCCCTTTACGAACCAAAGCTTTTGGGGAAAGCGAATGCCTGTGTGGCAGCCAATGCAGTTCCAAGGGACAGTGAAAACCAGCTACAGCATTCCCTGCTGGCAGCTTTCGTGGGGGCGCAATCGCTGGACGTTTCGAATTTGGCAGCTGGACTCTGCCAGAGACACATACACAGTTTTGCCCCTTTATGAACCAAAGCTTTTCTGGCAAGCGAGTGCCTGTGTAGCAGCGAATGCAGTTCCAAGGGACAGTGAAAACCAGCTACAGCATTCCGTGCTGGCAGCTTTCGTGTGGGCGCAATCGCTGGACGTTTCGAATTTGGCAGACGGGCTTTGCGAGAGACACATACGCAGTGTTGCCCCTTTACGAACCACAGCTTTTGGGGAAAGCGAATGTCTGTGCGGCAGCGAATGCAGTTCCAAGTGACAGTGAAAACCAGGTACAGCATTCCGTGCTGGCAGCTTTCGTGTGGGCGCAATCGCTGGACGTTTCGAATTTGGCAGCCGGCCTCTGCGATAGACACATGCAGAGTGTTGCCCCTTTACTAACCAAAGCTTTTGGGGCAAGCGAATGGCTGTGTGGCAGCGAATGCAGTTCCAAGGGATAGTGAAATCCAGCTACAGCATTCCATACTGGCAGCTTTCGTGTGGGAGAAATCGCTGAAGGTTTCGAATTTGGCAGCCGGGCTCTGCGAGAGAGAGATACACAGTTTTCCCCCATTAACAAGCACAGCTTCTGCAGAAAGCGATTGCCTGTGTGGTAGCGAATGCAGTTCCATGGGACAGTGAAAACCAGCTACAGCATTCCATGCTGGCAGCTTTCGTGTGGGCGAAATCGCTGGACGTTTCGAATTTGGTAGACGGGCTTTGCGAGAGACACATACACAGTGTTGCCCCTTTACGAACCACAGCTTTTGGGGAAAGCGAATGTCTGTGTGGCAGCGAATGCAGTTCCAAGGGACAGTGAAAACCAGGTACAGCATTCCGTGCTGGCAGCTTTCGTGTGGGTGCAATCGCTGGACGTTTCGAATTTGGCAGCCGGCCTCTGCGAGAGACACATACAGAGTGTTGCCCCTTTACTATCCAAAGCTTTTGGGGCAAGCGAATGCCTGTGTGGCAGCGAATGCAGTTCCAAGGGACAGTGAAATCCAGCTACAGCATTCCATACTGGCAGCTTTCATGTGGGAGAAATCGCTGAAGGTTTCGAATTTGGCAGCCGGGCTCTGCGAGAGAGAGCTACACAGTTTTCCCCCATTAACAAGCACAGCTTCTGCAGAAAGCGAATGCCTGTGTGGCAGCGAATGCAGTTCCATGGGACAGTGAAAACCAGCTACAGCATTCCATTCTGGCAGCTTTCGTGTGGGCGAAATCGCTGGACGTTTCAAATTTGGCAGCCGGGCTCTGCGAGAGAGAGATACACAGTGTTGCTCCTTTAAGAACCAAAGCTTTTGCAGAAAGCAAATGCCTGTGTGGCAGCGAATGCAGTTCCAAGGGACAGTGACAACTAGCTACAGCATTCCGTACTGGCAGCTTTCGTGTGGGAGAAATCGCTGGACGTTTCGAATCTGGCAGCCGGGCTCTGCGAGAGAGAGATACACAGTTTTCCCCCATTACCAAGCACAGCTTCTGCAGAAAGCGAATGCCTGTGTGGCAGCGAATGCAGTTCCATGGGACAGTGAAAACCAGCTACAGCATTCCATGATGGCAGCTTTCGTGTGGGCGCAATCGCTGGACGTTTCGAATTTGGCAGCCGGACTCTGCGAGAGACGCATAGAGGGTGTTGCCCCTTTACGAACCACAGCTTTTGGGGAAAGCGAATGTCTGTGTGGCAGCGAATGCAGTTCGAAGGGACAGTGAAAACCAGCTACAGCATTCCGGGCTGGCAGCTTTCCTGTGGGAGAAATCGCTGGACGTTTCGAATTTGGCAGCCGGGCTCTGTGAGAGACACATGCACAGTGTTTCCCCATTACCAAGCAAAGCTTTTGGGGAAAGCGAATGTCTGTGTGGCAGCGAATGCAGTTCCAAGGGACAGTGAAAACCAGCTACAGCATTCCGTGCTGGCAGCTTTCGTGTGGGCGCAATCGCTGGACGTTTCGAATTTGGCAGCCGGGCTCTGCGCGAGACACAGAGACAGTGTTGCCCCTTTACCAACCAAAGCTTCTGCAGAAAGCGAATGCCTGTGTGGCAGCGAATGCAGTTCCAAGGGACAGTGAAAACCAGCTACAGCATTCCGTGCTGGCAGCTTTCGTGTGGGCGCAAGCGCTGGACGTTTCGAATTTGGCAGCCGGGCTCTGCGAGAGAGAGATACACAGTGTTTCTCCTTTACGAACCAAAGCTTCTGCAGAAAGCGAATGCCTGTGTGGCAGCGAATGCAGTTCCAAGGGACAGTGAAAACCAGCTACAGCATTCCGTACTGGCAGCTTTTGTGTGGGAGAAATCGCTGAAGGTTTCGAATTTGGCAGCCGGGCTCTGCGAGAGAGAGATACACAGTTTTCCCCCATTAACAAGCACAGCTTCTGCAGAAAGCGATTGCCTGTGTGGCAGCGAATGCAGTTCCATGGGACAGTGAAAACCAGCTACAGCATTCCATGCTGGCAGCTTTCGTGTGGGCGAAATCGCTAGACGTTTCGAATTTGGCAGCCGGGCTCTGCGAGAGAGAGATACACAGTGTTGCTCCTTTAAGAACCAAAGCTTTTGCAGAAAGCAAATGCCTGTGTGGCAGCGAATGCAGTTCCAAGGGACAGTGAAAACTAGCTACAGCATTCCGTACTGGCAGCTTTCGTGTGGGAGAAATCGCTGGACGTTTCGAATCTGGCAGCCGGGCTCTGCGAGAGAGAGATACACAGTTTTCCCCCATTACCAAGCACAGCTTCTGCAGAAAGCGAATGCCTGTGTGGCAGCGAATGCAGTTCCATGGGACAGTGAAAACCAGCTACAGCATTCCATGATGGCAGCTTTCGTGTGGGCGCAATCGCTGGACGTTTCGAACTTGGCAGCCGGACTCTGCGAGAGACGCATAGAGGGTGTTGCCCCTTTACGAACCACAGCTTTTGGGGAAAGCGAATGTCTGTGTGGCAGCGAATGCAGTTCGAAGGGACAGTGAAAACCAGCTACAGCATTCCGGGCTGGCAGCTTTCGTGTGGGAGAAATCGCTGGACGTTTCGAATTTGGCAGCCGGGCTCTGGGAGAGACACATGCACAGTGTTGCCACATTACCAAGCAAAGCTTTTGGGGAAAGCGAATGTCTGTGTGGCAGCGAATGCAGTTCCAAGGGACAGTGAAAACCAGCTACAGCATTCCGTGCTGGCAGCTGTCGTGTGGGCGCAATCGCTGGACGTTTCGAATTTGGCAGCCGGGCTCTGCGCGAGACACAGACACAGTGTTGCCCCTTTACCAACCAAAGCTTCTGCAGAAAGCGAATGCCTGTGTGGCAGCGAATGCAGTTCCAAGGGACAGTGAAAACCAGCTACAGCATTCCGTGCTGGTAGCTTTCGTGTGGGCGCAAGCGCTGGACGTTTCGAATTTGGCAGCCGGGCTCTGCGAGAGAGAGATACACAGTGTTTCTCCTTTACGAACCAAAGCTTTTGCAGAAAGGAAATGCCTGTGCGGCACCAAATGCAGTTCCAAGGGACAGTGAAAACCAGCTACAGTATTCTGTGCTGGCAGCTTTCGTGTGGGCGCAATCGCTGGACGTTTCGAATTTGGCAGCCGGCCTCTGCGATAGACACATGCAGAGTGTTGCCCCTTTACGAACCAAAGCTTTTGGGGCAAGCGAATGGCTGTGTGGCAGCGAATGCAGTTCCAAGGGGCAGTGAAATCCACTACAGCATTCCATACTGGCAGCTTTCGTGTGGGAGAAATCGCTGAAGGTTTCAAATTTGGCAGCCGGGCTCTGCGAGAGAGAGATACACAGTTTTCCCCCATTAATAAGCACAGCTTCTGCAGAAAGCGATTGCCTGTTTGGCAGCGAATGCAGTTCCATGGGACAGTGAAAACCAGCTACAGCATTCCGTGCTGGCAGCTTTCGTGTGGGTGCAATCGCTGGACGTTTCGAATTTGGCAGCCGGCCTCTGCGAGAGACACATACAGAGTGTTGCCCCTTTACTATCCAAATCTTTTGGGGCAAGCGAATGGCTGTGTGGCAGCGAATGCAGTTCCAAGGGACAGTGAAATCCAGCTACAGCATTCCATACTGGCAGCTTTCGTGTGGGAGAAATCGCTGAAGGTTTCGAATTTGGCAGCCGGGCTCTGCGAGAGAGAGCTACACAGTTTTCCCCCATTAACAAGCACAGCTTCTGCAGAAAGCGAATGCCTGTGTGGCAGCGAATGCAGTTCCATGGGACAGTGAAAACCAGCTACAGCATTCCATTCTGGCAGCTTTCGTGTGGGCGAAATCGCTGGACGTTTCGAATTTGGCAGCCGGGCTCTGCGAGAGAGAGATACACAGTGTTGCTCCTTTAAGAACCAAAGCTTTTGCAGAAAGCAAATGCCTGTGTGGCAGCGAATGCAGTTCCAAGGGACAGTGACAACTAGCTACAGCATTCCGTACTGGCAGCTTTCGTGTGGGAGAAATCGCTGGACGTTTCGAAGCTGGCAGCCGGGCTCTGCGAGAGAGAGATACACAGTTTTCCCCCATTACCAAGCACAGCTTCTGCAGAAAGCGATTGCCTGTGTGGCAGCGAATGCAGTTCCATGGGACAGTGAAAACCAGCTACAGCATTCCATGCTGGCAGCTTTCGTGTGGGCGAAATCGCTGGACGTTTCGAATTTGGCAACCGGGCTCTGCGAGAGAGAGATACACAGTGTTGCCCCTTTATGAACCAAAGCTTTTCTGGCAAGCGAGTGCCTGTGTAGCAGCGAATGCAGTTCCAAGGGACAGTGAAAACCAGCTACAGCATTCCGTGCTGGCAGCTTTCGTGTGGGCGCAATCGCTGGACGTTTCGAATTTGGCAGACGGGCTTTGCGATAGACACATGCAGAGTGTTGCCCCTTTACTAACCAAAGCTTTTGGGGCAAGCGAATGGCTGTGTGGCAGCGAATGCAGTTCCAAGGGATAGTGAAATCCAGCTACAGCATTCCATACTGGCAGCTTTCGTGTGGGAGAAATCGCTGAAGGTTTCGAATTTGGCAGCCGGGCTCTGCGAGAGAGAGATACACAGTTTTCCCCCATTAACAAGCACAGCTTCTGCAGAAAGCGATTGCCTGTGTGGCAGCGAATGCAGTTCCATGGGACAGTGAAAACCAGCTACAGCATTCCATGCTGGCAGCTTTCGTGTGGGCGAAATCGCTGGACGTTTCGAATTTGGCAGCCGGGCTCTGCGAGAGAGAGATACACAGTGTTGCCCCTTTATGAACCAAAGCTTTTCTGGCAAGCGAGTGCCTGTGTAGCAGCGAATGCAGTTCCAAGGGACAGTGAAAACCAGCTACAGCATTCCGTGCTGGCAGCTTTCGTGTGGGCGCAATCGCTGGACGTTTCGAATTTGGCAGACGGGCTTTGCGAGAGACACATACGCAGTGTTGCCCCTTTACGAACCACAGCTTTTGGGGAAAGCGAATGTCTGTGTGGCAGCGAATGCAGTTCCAAGGGACAGTGAAAACCAGGTACAGCATTCCGTGCTGGCAGCTTTCGTGTGGGCGCAATCGCTGGACGTTTCGAATTTGGCAGCCGGCCTCTGCGATAGACACATGCAGAGTGTTGCCCCTTTACTAACCAAAGCTTTTGGGGCAAGCGAATGGCTGTGTGGCAGCGAATGCAGTTCCAAGGGATAGTGAAATCCAGCTACAGCATTCCATACTGGCAGCTTTCGTGTGGGAGAAATCGCTGAAGGTTTCGAATTTGGCAGCCGGGCTCTGCGAGAGAGAGATACACAGTTTTCCCCCATTAACAAGCACAGCTTCTGCAGAAAGCGAATGCCTGTGTGGCAGCGAATGCAGTTCCATGGGACAGTGAAAACCAGCTACAGCATTCCATTCTGGCAGCTTTCGTGTGGGCGAAATCGCTGGACGTTTCGAATTTGGCAGCCGGGCTCTGCGAGAGAGAGATACACAGTGTTGCTCCTTTAAGAACCAAAGCTTTTGCAGAAAGCAAATGCCTGTGTGGCAGCGAATGCAGTTCCAAGGGACAGTGACAACTAGCTACAGCATTCCGTACTGGCAGCTTTCGTGTGGGAGAAATCGCTGGACGTTTCGAATTTGGCAGCCGGCCTCTGCGAGAGACACATACAGAGTGTTGCCCCTTTACTATCCAAAGCTTTTGGGGCAAGCGAATGCCTGTGTGGCAGCGAATGCAGTTCCAAGGGACAGTGAAATCCAGCTACAGCATTCCATACTGGCAGCTTTCATGTGGGAGAAATCGCTGAAGGTTTCGAATTTGGCAGCCGGGCTCTGCGAGAGAGAGCTACACAGTTTTCCCCCATTAACAAGCACAGCTTCTGCAGAAAGCGAATGCCTGTGTGGCAGCGAATGCAGTTCCATGGGACAGTGAAAACCAGCTACAGCATTCCATTCTGGCAGCTTTCGTGTGGGCGAAATCGCTGGACGTTTCGAATTTGGCAGCCGGGCTCTGCGAGAGAGAGATACACAGTGTTGCTCCTTTAAGAACCAAAGCTTTTGCAGAAAGCAAATGCCTGTGTGGCAGCGAATGCAGTTCCAAGGGACAGTGACAACTAGCTACAGCATTCCGTACTGGCAGCTTTCGTGTGGGAGAAATCGCTGGACGTTTCGAATCTGGCAGCCGGGCTCTGCGAGAGAGAGATACACAGTTTTCCCCCATTACCAAGCACAGCTTCTGCAGAAAGCGATTGCCTGTGTGGCAGCGAATGCAGTTCCATGGGACACTGAAAACCAGCTACAGCATTCCGTGCTGGCAGCTTTCGTGTGGGCGCAATCGCTGGACGTTTCGAATTTGGCAGCCGGACTCTGCGAGAGACACATAGAGAGTGTTGCCCCTTTACGAACCACAGCTTTTGGGGAAAGCGAATGTCTGTGTGGCAGCGAATGCAGTTCCAAGGGACAGTGAAAACCAGCTACAGCATTCTGTGCTGGCAGCTTTCGTGTGGGCGCAATCGCTGGACGTTTCGAATTTGGCAGCCGGCCTCTGCGAGAGACACATACAGAGTGTTGCCCCTTTACTAACCAAAGCTTTTGGGGCAAGCGAATGCCTGTGTGGCAGCGAATGCAGTTCCAAGGGACAGTGAAATCCAGCTACAGCATTCCATACTGGCAGCTTTCGTGTGGGAGAAATCGCTGAAGGTTTCGAATTTGGCAGCCGGGCTCTGCGAGAGAGAGATACACAGTTTTCCCCCATTAACAAGCACAGCTTCTGCAGAAAGCGATTGCCTGTGTGGCAGTGAATGCAGTTCCATGGGACAGTGAAAACCAGCTACAGCATTCCATGCTGGCAGCTTTCGTGTGGGCGCAATCGCTGGACGTTTCAAATTTGGCAGCCGGCCTCTGCGAGAGACACATACAGAGTGTTGCCCCTTTACTATCCAAAGCTTTTGGGGCAAGCGAATGCCTGTGTGGCAGCGAATGCAGTTCCAAGGGACAGTGAAATCCAGCTACAGCATTCCATACTGGCAGCTTTCGTGTGGGAGAAATCGCTGAAGGTTTCGAATTTGGCAGCCGGGCTCTGCGAGAGAGAGATACACAGTTTTCCCCCATTAACAAGCACAGCTTCTGCAGAAAGCGATTGCCTGTGTGGCAGCGAATGCAGTTCCATGGGACAGTGAAAACCAGCTACAGCATTCCATTCTGGCAGCTTTCGTGTGGGCGCAATCGCTGGACGTTTCAAATTTGGCAGCCGGGCTCTGCGAGAGAGAGATACACAGTGTTGCTCCTTTAAGAACCAAAGCTTTTGCAGAAAGCAAATGCCTGTGTGGCAGCGAATGCAGTTCCAAGGGACAGTGAAAACTAGCTACAGCATTCCGTACCGGCAGCTTTCGTGTGGGCGCAATCGCTGGACGTTTCGAATCTGGCAGCCGGGCTCTGCGAGAGAGAGATACACAGTTTTCCCCCATTACCAAGCACAGCTTCTGCAGAAAGCGAATGCCTGTGTGGCAGCGAATGCAGTTCCATGGGACAGTGAAAACCAGCTACAGCATTCCATGATGGCAGCTTTCGTGTGGGCGCAATCGCTGGACGTTTCGAATTTGGCAGCCGGACTCTGCGAGAGACGCATAGAGGGTGTTGCCCCTTTACGAACCACAGCTTTTGGGGAAAGCGAATGTCTGTGTGGCAGCGAATGCAGTTCGAAGGGACAGTGAAAACCAGCTACAGCATTCCGGGCTGGCAGCTTTCGTGTGGGAGAAATCGCTGGACGTTTCGAATTTGGCAGCCGGGCTCTATGAGAGACACATGCACAGTGTTTCCCCATTACCAAGCAAAGCTTTTGGGGAAAGCGAATGTCTGTGTGGCAGCGAATGCAGTTCCAAGGGACAGTGAAAACCAGCTACAGCATTCCGTGCTGGCAGCTTTCGTGTGGGCGCAATCGCTGGACGTTTCGAATTTGGCAGCCGGGCTCTGCGCGAGACACAGAGACAGTGTTGCCCCTTTACCAACCAAAGCTTCTGCAGAAAGCGAATGCCTGTGTGGCAGCGAATGCAGTTCCAAGGGACAGTGAAAACCAGCTACAGCATTCCGTGCTGGTAGCTTTCGTGTGGGCGCAAGCGCTGGACGTTTCGAATTTGGCAGCCGGGCTCTGCGAGAGAGAGATACACAGTGTTTCTCCTTTACGAACCAAAGCTTCTGCAGAAAGCGAATGCCTGTGTGGCAGCGAATGCAGTTCCAAGGGACAGTGAAAACCAGCTACAGCATTCCATGCTGGCAGCTTTCGTGTGGGCGAAATCGCTGGACGTTTCGAATTTGGCAGCCGGGCTCTGCGAGAGAGAGATACACAGTTTTGCCCCTTTACGAACCAAAGCCTTTGGGGAAAGCGAATGCCTGTGTGGCAGCCAATGCAGTTCCAAGGGACAGTGAAAACCAGCTACAGCATTCCCTGCTGGCAGCTTTCGTGGGGGCGCAATCGCTGGACGTTTCGAATTTGGCAGCTGGACTCTGCCAGAGACACATACACAGTTTTGCCCCTTTATGAACCAAAGCTTTTCTGGCAAGCGAGTGCCTGTGTAGCAGCGAATGCAGTTCCAAGGGACAGTGAAAACCAGCTACAGCATTCCGTGCTGGCAGCTTTCGTGTGGGCGCAATCGCTGGACGTTTCGAATTTGGCAGACGGGCTTTGCGAGAGACACATACACAGTGTTGCCCCTTTACGAACCACAGCTTTTGGGGAAAGCGAATGTCTGTGCGGCAGCGAATGCAGTTCCAAGGGACAGTGAAAACCAGGTACAGCATTCCGTGCTGGCAGCTTTCGTGTGGGCGCAATCGCTGGACGTCTCGAATTTGGCAGCCGGCCTCTGCGAGAGACACATGCAGAGTGTTGCCCCTTTACTAACCAAAGCTTTTGGGGCAAGCGAATGCCTGTGTGGCAGCGAATGCAGTTCCAAGGGATAGTGAAATCCCGCTACAGTATTCCATACTGTCAGCTTTCGTGTGGGAGAAATCGCTGAAGGTTTCGAATTTGGCAGCCGGGCTCTGCGAGAGAGAGATACACAGTTTTGCCCCTTTACGAACCAAAGCTTTTGGGGAAAGCGAATGCCTGTGTGGCAGCCAATGCAGTTCCAAGGGACAGTGAAAACCAGCTACAGCATTCCCTGCTGGCAGCTTTCGTGGGGGCGCAATCGCTGGACGTTTCGAATTTGGCAGCTGGACTCTGCCAGAGACACATACACAGTTTTGCCCCTTTATGAACCAAAGCTTTTCTGGCAAGCGAGTGCCTGTGTAGCAGCGAATGCAGTTCCAAGGGACAGTGAAAACCAGCTACAGCATTCCGTGCTGGCAGCTTTCGTGTGGGCGCAATCGCTGGACGTTTCGAATTTGGCAGACGGGCTTTGCGAGAGACACATACGCAGTGTTGCCCCTTTACGAACCACAGCTTTTGGGGAAAGCGAATGTCTGTGCGGCAGCGAATGCAGTTCCAAGTGACAGTGAAAACCAGGTACAGCATTCCGTGCTGGCAGCTTTCGTGTGGGCGCAATCGCTGGACGTTTCGAATTTGGCAGCCGGCCTCTGCGATAGACACATGCAGAGTGTTGCCCCTTTACTAACCAAAGCTTTTGGGGCAAGCGAATGGCTGTGTGGCAGCGAATGCAGTTCCAAGGGATAGTGAAATCCAGCTACAGCATTCCATACTGGCAGCTTTCGTGTGGGAGAAATCGCTGAAGGTTTCGAATTTGGCAGCCGGGCTCTGCGAGAGAGAGATACACAGTTTTCCCCCATTAACAAGCACAGCTTCTGCAGAAAGCGATTGCCTGTGTGGTAGCGAATGCAGTTCCATGGGACAGTGAAAACCAGCTACAGCATTCCATGCTGGCAGCTTTCGTGTGGGCGAAATCGCTGGACGTTTCGAATTTGGCAGACGGGCTTTGCGAGAGACACATACACAGTGTTGCCCCTTTACGAACCACAGCTTTTGGGGAAAGCGAATGTCTGTGTGGCAGCGAATGCAGTTCCAAGGGCCAGTGAAAACCAGCTACAGCATTCCGTGCTGGCAGCTTTCGTGTGGGTGCAATCGCTGGACGTTTCGAATTTGGCAGCCGGCCTCTGCGAGAGACACATACAGAGTGTTGCCCCTTTACTATCCAAAGCTTTTGGGGCAAGCGAATGCCTGTGTGGCAGCGAATGCAGTTCCAAGGGACAGTGAAATCCAGCTACAGCATTCCATACTGGCAGCTTTCATGTGGGAGAAATCGCTGAAGGTTTCGAATTTGGCAGCCGGGCTCTGCGAGAGAGAGCTACACAGTTTTCCCCCATTAACAAGCACAGCTTCTGCAGAAAGCGAATGCCTGTGTGGCAGCGAATGCAGTTCCATGGGACAGTGAAAACCAGCTACAGCATTCCATTCTGGCAGCTTTCGTGTGGGCGAAATCGCTGGACGTTTCGAATTTGGCAGCCGGGCTCTGCGAGAGAGAGATACACAGTGTTGCTCCTTTAAGAACCAAAGCTTTTGCAGAAAGCAAATGCCTGTGTGGCAGCGAATGCAGTTCCAAGGGACAGTGACAACTAGCTACAGCATTCCGTACTGGCAGCTTTCGTGTGGGAGAAATCGCTGGACGTTTCGAATCTGGCAGCCGGGCTCTGCGAGAGAGAGATACACAGTTTTCCCCCATTACCAAGCACAGCTTCTGCAGAAAGCGAATGCCTGTGTGGCAGCGAATGCAGTTCCATGGGACAGTGAAAACCAGCTACAGCATTCCATGATGGCAGCTTTCGTGTGGGCGCAATCGCTGGACGTTTCGAATTTGGCAGCCGGCCTCTGCGAGAGACACATGCAGAGTGTTGCCCCTTTACTAACCAAAGCTTTTGGGGCAAGCGAATGCCTGTGTGGCAGCGAATGCAGTTCCAAGGGATAGTGAAATCCAGCTACAGTATTCCATACTGGCAGCTTTCGTGTGGGAGAAATCGCTGAAGGTTTCGAATTTGGCAGCCGGGCTCTGCGAGAGAGAGATACACAGTTTTCCCCCATTAACAAGCACAGCTTCTGCAGAAAGCGATTGCCTGTGTGGCAGCGAATGCAGTTCCATGGGACAGTGAAAACCAGCTACAGCATTCCATGCTGGCAGCTTTCGTGTGGGCGAAATCGCTGGACGTTTCGAATTTGGCAGCCGGGCTCTGCGAGAGAGAGATACACAGTGTTGCCCCTTTATGAACCAAAGCTTTTCTGGCAAGCGAGTGCCTGTGTAGCAGCGAATGCAGTTCCAAGGGACAGTGAAAACCAGCTACAGCATTCCGTGCTGGCAGCTTTCGTGTGGGCGCAATCGCTGGACGTTTCGAATTTGGCAGACGGGCTTTGCGAGAGACACATACGCAGTGTTGCCCCTTTACGAACCACAGCTTTTGGGGAAAGCGAATGTCTGTGTGGCAGCGAATGCAGTTCCAAGGGACAGTGAAAACCAGCTACAGCATTCCGTGCTGGCAGCTTTCGTGTGGGCGCAATCGCTGGACGTTTCGAATTTGGCAGCCGGCCTCTGCGATAGACACATGCAGAGTGTTGCCCCTTTACTAACCAAAGCTTTTGGGGCAAGCGAATGCCTGTGTGGCAGCGAATGCAGTTCCAAGGGATAGTGAAATCCAGCTACAGCATTCCATACTGGCAGCTTTCGTGTGGGAGAAATCGCTGAAGGTTTCGAATTTGGCAGCCGGGCTCTGCGAGAGAGAGATACACAGTTTTCCCCCATTAACAAGCACAGCTTCTGCAGAAAGCGATTGCCTGTGTGGCAGCGAATGCAGTTCCATGGGACAGTGAAAACCAGCTACAGCATTCCATGATGGCAGCTTTCGTGTGGGCGCAATCGCTGGACGTTTCGAATTTGGCAGCCGGACTCTGCGAGAGACGCATAGAGGGTGTTGCCCCTTTACGAACCACAGCTTTTGGGGAAAGCGAATGTCTGTGTGGCAGCGAATGCAGTTCGAAGGGACAGTGAAAACCAGCTACAGCATTCCGGGCTGGCAGCTTTCGTGTGGGAGAAATCGCTGGACGTTTCGAATTTGGCAGCCGGGCTCTGTGAGAGACACATGCACAGTTTTCCCCCATTAACAAGCACAGCTTCTGCAGAAAGCGATTGCCTGTGTGGCAGCGAATGCAGTTCCATGGGACAGTGAAAACCAGCTACAGCATTCCATTCTGGCAGCTTTCGTGTGGGCGAAATCGCTGGACGTTTCGAATTTGGCAGCCGGGCTCTGCGAGAGAGAGATACACAGTGTTGCTCCTTTAAGAACCAAAGCGTTTGCAGAAAGCAAATGCCTGTGTGGCAGCGAATGCAGTTCCAAGGGACAGTGAAAACCAGCTACAGCATTCCGTACTGGCACCTTTTGTGTGGGAGAAATTGCTGGACGTTTCGAATTTGGCAGCCGGACTCTGCGAGAGACACATAGAGGGTATTGCCCCTTTACGAACCACAGGATTTGGGGCAAGCGAATGTCTGTGTGGCAGCGAATGCAGTTCCAAGGGACAGTGAAAACCAGCTACAGCATTCTGTGCTGGCAGCTTTCGTGTGGGAGAAATCGCTGAACGTTTCGAATTTGGCAGCCGGGCTCTGCGAGAGAGAGATACAGTTTTCCCCCATTAACAAGCACATCTTCTGCAGAAAGCAATTGCCTGTGTGGCAGCGAATGCAGTTCCAAGGGACAGTGAAAACCAGCTACAGCATTCCGTGCTGGCAGATTTCGTGTGGGCGCAATCACTGGACGTTTCGAATTTGGCAGCCGGACTCTGCGAGAGACACATACACAGTGTAGCCCCTTTACGAACCACAGCTTTTAGGGAAAGCGAATGTCTGTGTGGCAGCGAATGCAGTTCCAAGGGACAGTGAAAACCAGCTACAGCATTCCGTGCTGGCAGCTTTCGTGTGGACGCAATCGCTGGACGTTTCGAATTTGGCAGACGGGCTTTGCGAGAGCCACATACAGAGTGTTGCCCCTTTACGAACCAAAGCTTTTTGGGCAAGCGAATGTCTGTGTGGCAGCGAATGCAGTTCCAAGGGACAGTGAAAACCAGCTACAGCATTCCGTGCTGGCAGCTTTCGTGTGGGCGCAATCGCTGGACGTTTCGAATTTGGCAGCCGGCCTCTGCGAGAGACACATACAGAGTGTTGCCCCTTTACTATCCAAAGCTTTTGGGGCAAGCGAATGCCTGTGTGGCAGCGAATGCAGTTCCAAGGGACAGTGAAATCCAGCTACAGCATTCCATACTGGCAGCTTTCGTGTGGGAGAAATCGCTGAAGGTTTCGAATTTGGCAGCCGGGCTCTGCGAGAGAGAGATACACAGTTTTCCCCCATTAACAAGCACAGCTTCTGCAGAAAGCGATTGCCTGTGTGGCAGCGAATGCAGTTCCATGGGACAGTGAAAAGCAGCTACAGCATTCCGTGCTGGCAGCTTTCGTGTGGGCGCAATCGCTGGACGTTTCGAATTTGGCAGCCGGACTCTGCGACAGACACATACACAGTGTAGCCCCTTTACGAACCACAGCTTTTGGGGAAAGCGAATGTCTGTGTGGCAGCGAATGCAGTTCCAAGGGACAGTGAAAACCAGCTACAGCATTCCGTGCTGGCAGCTTTCGTGTGGCGCAATCGCTGGACGTTTCGAATTTGGCAGCCGGCCTCTGCGAGAGACACATACAGAGTGTTGCCCCTTTACTAACCAAAGCTTTTGCGGCAAGCGAATGCCTGTGTGGCAGCGAATGCAGTTCCAAGGGACAGTGAAATCCAGCTACAGCATTCCATACTGGCAGCTTTCGTGTGGGAGAAATCGCTGAAGGTTTCGAATTTGGCAGCCGGGCTCTGCGAGAGAGAGATACACAGTTTTCCCCCATTAACAAGCACAGCTTCTGCAGAAAGCGATTGCCTGTGTGGCAGCGAATGCAGTTCCATGGGACAGTGAAAACCAGGTACAGCATTCCGTGCTGGCAGCTTTCGTGTGGGCGCAATCGCTGGACGTTTCGAATTTGGCAGCCGGGCTCTGCGAGAGAGAGATACACAGTGTTGCTCCTTTAAGAACCAAAGCGTTTGCAGAAAGCAAATGCCTGTGTGGCAGCGAATGCAGTTCCAAGGGACAGTGAAAACTAGCTACAGCATTCCGTACTGGCAGCTTTCGTGTGGGCGCAATCGCTGGACGTTTCGAATCTGGCAGCCGGGCTCTGCGAGAGAGAGATACACAGTTTTCCCCCATTACCAAGCACAGCTTCTGCAGAAAGCGAATGCCTGTGTGGCAGCGAATGCAGTTCCATGGGACAGTGAAAACCAGCTACAGCATTCCATGATGGCAGCTTTCGTGTGGGCGCAATCGCTGGACGTTTTGAATTTGGCAGCCGGCCTCTGCGAGAGACACATACACAGTGTAGCCCCTTTACGAACCACAGCTTTTGGGGAAAGCGAATGTCTGTATGGCAGCGAATGCAGTTCCAAGGGACAGTGAAATCCAGCTACAGTATTCCATACTGGCAGCTTTCGTGTGGGAGAAATTGCTGAAGGTTTCGAATTTGGCAGCCGGGCTCTGCGAGAGCGAGATACACAGTTTTCCCCCATTAACAAGCACAGCTTCTGCAGAAAGCGCTTGCCTGTGTGGCAGCGAATGCAGTTCCATGGGACAGTGAAAACCAGCTACAGCATTCCATGCTGGCAGCTTTCGTGTGGGCGAAATCGCTGGACGTTTCGAATTTGGCAGCCGGGCTCTGCGAGAGAGATATACACAGTGTTGCTCCTTTAAGAACCAAAGCTTTTGCAGAAAGCAAATGCCTGTGTGGCAGCGAATGCAGTTCCATGGGACAGTGAAAACCAGCTACAGCATTCCGTGCTGGCAGCTTTCGTGTGGGCGCAATCGCTGGACGTTTCGAATTTGGCAGCCGGACTCTGCGAGAGAGGCATAGAGGGTGTTGCCCCTTTACGAACCACAGCTTTTGGGGCAAGCGAATGCCTGTGTGGCAGCGAATGCAGTTCGAAGGGACAGTGAAAACCAGCTACAGCATTCCGGACTGGCAGCTTTCGTGTGGGAGAAATCGCTGGACGTTTCGAATTTGGCAGCCGGGCTCTGGGAGAGACACATGCACAGTGTTGCCAAATTACCAAGCAAAGCTTTTGGGGAAAGCGAATGTCTGTGTGGCAGCGAATGCAGTTCCAAGGGACAGTGAAAACCAGCTACAGCATTCCGTGCTGGCAGCTTTCGTGTGGGCGCAATCGCTGGACGTTTCGAATTTGGCAGCCGGGCTCTGCGCGAGACACAGACAGAGTGTTGCCCCTTTACCAACCAAAGCTTCTGCAGAAAGCGAATGCCTGTGTGGCAGCGAATGCAGTTCCAAGGGACAGTGAAAACCAGCTACAGCATTCCGTGCTGGCAGCTTTCGTGTGGGCGCAATCGCTGGACGTTTCGAATTTGGCAGCCGGGCTCTGCGAGAGAGAGATACACAGTGTTTCTCCTTTACGAACCAAAGCTTTTGCAGAAAGGAAATGCCTGTGCGGCACCGAATGCAGTTCCAAGGGACAGTGAAAACCAGCTACAGCATTCCGTACTGGCACCTTTTGTGTGGGAGAAATTGCTGGACGTTTCGAATTTGGCAGCTGGGCTCTGCGAGAGAGAGCTACACAGTTTTCCCCCATTAACAAGAACAGCTTCTGCAGAAAGCGAATGCCTGTGTGGCAGCGAATGCAGTTCCATGGGACAGTGAAAACCAGCTACAGCATTCCATGCTGGCAGCTTTCGTGTGGGCGAAATCGCTGGACGTTTCGAATTTGGCAGCCGGGCTCTGCGAGAGAGAGATACACAGTGTTGCCCCTTTACGAACCAAAGCTTTTGGGGAAAGCGAATGCCTGTGTGGCAGCGAATGCAGTTCCAAGGGACAGTGAAAACCAGCTACAGCATTCCCTGCTGGCAGCTTTCGTGTGGGCGCAATCGCTGGACGTTTCGAATTTGGCAGCCGGACTCTGCGAGAGACACATACACAGTGTTGCCCCTTTACGAACCACAGCTTTTGGGGAAAGCGAATGTCTGTGTGGCAGCGAATGCAGTTCCAAGGGACAGTGAAAACCAGGTACAGCATTCCGTGCTGGCAGCTTTCGTGTGGGCGCAATCGCTGGACGTTTCGAATTTGGCAGCCGGGCTCTGCGAGAGAGAGATACACAGTGTTTCTCCTTTACGAACCAAAGCTTTTGCAGAAAGGAAATGCCTGTGCGGCACCGAATGCAGTTCCAAGGGACAGTGAAAAGCAGCTACAGCATTCCGTACTGGCACCTTTTGTGTGGGAGAAATTGCTGGACGTTTCGAATTTGGCAGCTGGGCTCTGCGAGAGAGAGCTACACAGTTTTCCCCCATTAACAAGCACAGCTTCTGCAGAAAGCGAATGCCTGTGTGGCAGCGAATGCAGTTCCATGGGACAGTGAAAACCAGCTACAGCATTCCATGCTGGCAGCTTTCGTGGGGGCGCAATCGCTGGACGTTTCGAATTTGGCAGCCGGACTCTGCGAGAGACACATACACAGTGTTGCCCCTTTACGAACCACAGCTTTTGGGGAAAGCGAATGTCTGTGTGGCAGCGAATGCAGTTCCAAGGGACAGTGAAAACCAGGTACAGCATTCCGTGCTGGCAGCTTTCGTGTGGGCGCAATCGCTGGACGTTTCGAATTTGGCAGCCGGGCTCTGCGAGAGAGAGATACACAGTGTTGCTCCTTTAAGAACCAAAGCTTTTGCAGAAAGCAAATGCCTGTGTGGCAGCGAATGCAGTTCCATGGGACAGTGAAAACCAGCTACAGCATTCCGTGCTGGCAGCTTTCGTGTGGGCGCAATCGCTGGACGTTTCGAATTTGGCAGCCGGACTCTGCGAGAGACGCATAGAGGGTGTTGCCCCTTTACGAACCACAGCTTTTGGGGAAAGCGAATGCCTGTGTGGCAGCGAATGCAGTTCGAAGGGACAGTGAAAACCAGCTACAGCATTCCGGGCTGGCAGCTTTCGTGTGGGCGCAATCGCTGGACGTTTCGAATTTGGCAGCCGGCCTCTGCGAGAGACACATACAGAGTGTTGCCCCTTTACTATCCAAAGCTTTTGGGGCAAGCGAATGCCTGTGTGGCAGCGAATGCAGTTCCAAGGGACAGTGAAATCCAGCTACAGCATTCCATACTGGCAGCTTTCGTGTGGGAGAAATCGCTGAAGGTTTCGAATTTGGCAGCCGGGCTCTGCGAGAGAGAGATACACAGTTTTCCCCCATTAACAAGCACAGCTTCTGCAGAAAGCGATTGCCTGTGTGGCAGCGAATGCAGTTCCATGGGACAGTGAAAAGCAGCTACAGCATTCCGTGCTGGCAGCTTTCGTGTGGGCGCAATCGCTGGACGTTTCGAATTTGGCAGCCGGACTCTGCGACAGACACATACACAGTGTAGCCCCTTTACGAACCACAGCTTTTGGGGAAAGCGAATGTCTGTGTGGCAGCGAATGCAGTTCCAAGGGACAGTGAAAACCAGCTACAGCATTCCGTGCTGGCAGCTTTCGTGTGGCGCAATCGCTGGACGTTTCGAATTTGGCAGCCGGCCTCTGCGAGAGACACATACAGAGTGTTGCCCCTTTACTAACCAAAGCTTTTGCGGCAAGCGAATGCCTGTGTGGCAGCGAATGCAGTTCCAAGGGACAGTGAAATCCAGCTACAGCATTCCATACTGGCAGCTTTCGTGTGGGAGAAATCGCTGAAGGTTTCGAATTTGGCAGCCGGGCTCTGCGAGAGAGAGATACACAGTTTTCCCCCATTAACAAGCACAGCTTCTGCAGAAAGCGATTGCCTGTGTGGCAGCGAATGCAGTTCCATGGGACAGTGAAAACCAGGTACAGCATTCCGTGCTGGCAGCTTTCGTGTGGGCGCAATCGCTGGACGTTTCGAATTTGGCAGCCGGGCTCTGCGAGAGAGAGATACACAGTGTTGCTCCTTTAAGAACCAAAGCGTTTGCAGAAAGCAAATGCCTGTGTGGCAGCGAATGCAGTTCCAAGGGACAGTGAAAACTAGCTACAGCATTCCGTACTGGCAGCTTTCGTGTGGGCGCAATCGCTGGACGTTTCGAATCTGGCAGCCGGGCTCTGCGAGAGAGAGATACACAGTTTTCCCCCATTACCAAGCACAGCTTCTGCAGAAAGCGAATGCCTGTGTGGCAGCGAATGCAGTTCCATGGGACAGTGAAAACCAGCTACAGCATTCCATGATGGCAGCTTTCGTGTGGGCGCAATCGCTGGACGTTTTGAATTTGGCAGCCGGCCTCTGCGAGAGACACATACACAGTGTAGCCCCTTTACGAACCACAGCTTTTGGGGAAAGCGAATGTCTGTATGGCAGCGAATGCAGTTCCAAGGGACAGTGAAATCCAGCTACAGTATTCCATACTGGCAGCTTTCGTGTGGGAGAAATCGCTGAAGGTTTCGAATTTGGCAGCCGGGCTCTGCGAGAGCGAGATACACAGTTTTCCCCCATTAACAAGCACAGCTTCTGCAGAAAGCGCTTGCCTGTGTGGCAGCGAATGCAGTTCCATGGGACAGTGAAAACCAGCTACAGCATTCCATGCTGGCAGCTTTCGTGTGGGCGAAATCGCTGGACGTTTCGAATTTGGCAGCCGGGCTCTGCGAGAGAGATATACACAGTGTTGCTCCTTTAAGAACCAAAGCTTTTGCAGAAAGCAAATGCCTGTGTGGCAGCGAATGCAGTTCCATGGGACAGTGAAAACCAGCTACAGCATTCCGTGCTGGCAGCTTTCGTGTGGGCGCAATCGCTGGACGTTTCGAATTTGGCAGCCGGACTCTGCGAGAGAGGCATAGAGGGTGTTGCCCCTTTACGAACCACAGCTTTTGGGGCAAGCGAATGCCTGTGTGGCAGCGAATGCAGTTCGAAGGGACAGTGAAAACCAGCTACAGCATTCCGGACTGGCAGCTTTCGTGTGGGAGAAATCGCTGGACGTTTCGAATTTGGCAGCCGGGCTCTGGGAGAGACACATGCACAGTGTTGCCAAATTACCAAGCAAAGCTTTTGGGGAAAGCGAATGTCTGTGTGGCAGCGAATGCAGTTCCAAGGGACAGTGAAAACCAGCTACAGCATTCCGTGCTGGCAGCTTTCGTGTGGGCGCAATCGCTGGACGTTTCGAATTTGGCAGCCGGGCTCTGCGCGAGACACAGACAGAGTGTTGCCCCTTTACCAACCAAAGCTTCTGCAGAAAGCGAATGCCTGTGTGGCAGCGAATGCAGTTCCAAGGGACAGTGAAAACCAGCTACAGCATTCCGTGCTGGCAGCTTTCGTGTGGGCGCAATCGCTGGACGTTTCGAATTTGGCAGCCGGGCTCTGCGAGAGAGAGATACACAGTGTTTCTCCTTTACGAACCAAAGCTTTTGCAGAAAGGAAATGCCTGTGCGGCACCGAATGCAGTTCCAAGGGACAGTGAAAACCAGCTACAGCATTCCGTACTGGCACCTTTTGTGTGGGAGAAATTGCTGGACGTTTCGAATTTGGCAGCTGGGCTCTGCGAGAGAGAGCTACACAGTTTTCCCCCATTAACAAGAACAGCTTCTGCAGAAAGCGAATGCCTGTGTGGCAGCGAATGCAGTTCCATGGGACAGTGAAAACCAGCTACAGCATTCCATGCTGGCAGCTTTCGTGTGGGCGAAATCGCTGGACGTTTCGAATTTGGCAGCCGGGCTCTGCGAGAGAGAGATACACAGTGTTGCCCCTTTACGAACCAAAGCTTTTGGGGAAAGCGAATGCCTGTGTGGCAGCGAATGCAGTTCCAAGGGACAGTGAAAACCAGCTACAGCATTCCCTGCTGGCAGCTTTCGTGTGGGCGCAATCGCTGGACGTTTCGAATTTGGCAGCCGGACTCTGCGAGAGACACATACACAGTGTTGCCCCTTTACGAACCACAGCTTTTGGGGAAAGCGAATGTCTGTGTGGCAGCGAATGCAGTTCCAAGGGACAGTGAAAACCAGGTACAGCATTCCGTGCTGGCAGCTTTCGTGTGGGCGCAATCGCTGGACGTTTCGAATTTGGCAGCCGGGCTCTGCGAGAGAGAGATACACAGTGTTTCTCCTTTACGAACCAAAGCTTTTGCAGAAAGGAAATGCCTGTGCGGCACCGAATGCAGTTCCAAGGGACAGTGAAAAGCAGCTACAGCATTCCGTACTGGCACCTTTTGTGTGGGAGAAATTGCTGGACGTTTCGAATTTGGCAGCTGGGCTCTGCGAGAGAGAGCTACACAGTTTTCCCCCATTAACAAGCACAGCTTCTGCAGAAAGCGAATGCCTGTGTGGCAGCGAATGCAGTTCCATGGGACAGTGAAAACCAGCTACAGCATTCCATGCTGGCAGCTTTCGTGGGGGCGCAATCGCTGGACGTTTCGAATTTGGCAGCCGGACTCTGCGAGAGACACATACACAGTGTTGCCCCTTTACGAACCACAGCTTTTGGGGAAAGCGAATGTCTGTGTGGCAGCGAATGCAGTTCCAAGGGACAGTGAAAACCAGGTACAGCATTCCGTGCTGGCAGCTTTCGTGTGGGCGCAATCGCTGGACGTTTCGAATTTGGCAGCCGGGCTCTGCGAGAGAGAGATACACAGTGTTGCTCCTTTAAGAACCAAAGCTTTTGCAGAAAGCAAATGCCTGTGTGGCAGCGAATGCAGTTCCATGGGACAGTGAAAACCAGCTACAGCATTCCGTGCTGGCAGCTTTCGTGTGGGCGCAATCGCTGGACGTTTCGAATTTGGCAGCCGGACTCTGCGAGAGACGCATAGAGGGTGTTGCCCCTTTACGAACCACAGCTTTTGGGGAAAGCGAATGCCTGTGTGGCAGCGAATGCAGTTCGAAGGGACAGTGAAAACCAGCTACAGCATTCCGGGCTGGCAGCTTTCGTGTGGGAGAAATCGCTGGACGTTTCGAATTTGGCAGCCGGGCTCTGTGAGAGACACATGCAGAGTGTTGCCACATTACCAAGCAAAGCTTTTGGGGAAAGCGAATGTCTGTGTGGCAGCGAATGCAGTTCCAAGGGACAGTGAAAACCAGCTACAGCATTCCATGCTGGCAGCTTTCGTGTGGGCGCAATCACTGGACGTTTCGAATTTGGCAGACGGGCTCTGCGCGAGACACAGACACAGTGTTGCCCCTTTACCAACCAAAGCTTCTGCAGAAAGCGAATGCCTGTGTGGCAGCGAATGCAGTTCCAAGGGACAGTGAAAACCAGCTAGAGCATTCCGTGCTGGCAGCTTTCGTGTGGGCGCAAGCGCTGGACGTTTCGAATTTGGCAGCCGGGCTCTGCGAGAGAGAGATACACAGGGTTTCTCCTTTACGAACCAAAGCTTTTGCAGAAAGGAAATGCCTGTGCGGCACCGAATGCAGTTCCAAGGGACAGTGAAAACCAGCTACAGCATTCCGTACTGGCACCTTTTGTGTGGGAGAAATTGCTGGACGTTTCGAATTTGGCAGCTGGGCTCTGCGAGAGAGAGCTACACAGTTTTCCCCCATTAACAAGCACAGCTTCTGCAGAAAGCGAATGCCTGTGTGGCAGCGAATGCAGTTCCATGGGACAGTGAAAACCAGCTACAGCATTCCATGCTGGCAGCTTTCGTGTGGGCGAAATCGCTGGACGTTTCGAATTTGGCAGCCGGGCTCTGCGAGAGAGAGATACACAGTGTTGCCCCTTTACGAACCAAAGCTTTTGGGGAAAGCGAATGCCTGTGTGGCAGCGAATGCAGTTCCATGGGACAGTGAAAACCAGCTACAGCATTCCATGCTGGCAGCTTTCGTGTGGGCGAAATCGCTGGACGTTTCGAATTTGGCAGCCGGACTCTGCGAGAGACACATACACAGTGTTGCCCCTTTACGAACCACAGCTTTTGGGGAAAGCGAATGTCTGTGTGGCAGCGAATGCAGTTCCAAGGGACAGTGAAAACCAGCTACAGCATTCCGTGCTGGCAGCTTTCTTGTGGGCGCAATCGCTGGACGTTTCGAATTTGGCAGCCGGGCTCTGCGAGAGACACATACAGAGTGTTGCCCCTTTACTAACCAAAGCTTTTGGGGCAAGCGAATGCCTGTGTGGCAGCGAATGCAGTTCCAAGGGACAGTGAAATCCAGATACAGCATTCCATACTGGCAGCTTTCGTGTGGGAGAAATCGCTGAAGGTTTCGAATTTGGCAGCCGGGCTCTGCGAGAGAGAGATACACAGTTTTCCCCCATTAACAAGCACAGCTTCTGCAGAAAGCGATTGCCTGTGTGGCAGCGAATGCAGTTCGAAGGGACAGTGAAAACCAGCTACAGCATTCCGGGCTGGCAGCTTTCGTGTGGGAGAAATCGCTGGACGTTTCGAATTTGGCAGCCGGGATCTGGGAGAGACACATGCACAGTGTTGCCACATTACCAAGCAAAGCTTTTGGGGAAAGCGAATGTCTGTGTGGCAGCGAATGCCGTTCCAAGGGACAGTGAAAACCAGCTACAGCATTCCGTGCTGGCAGCTTTCGTGTGGGCGCAATCGCTGGACGTTTCGAATTTGGCAGCCAGGCTCCGCGAGAGACACATACACAGTGTTGCCCCTTTACGAACCAAAGCTTTTGGGGCAAGCGAATGTCTGTGTGGCAGCGAATGCAGTTCCAAGGGACAGTGAAAACCAGCTACAGCATTCCGTGCTGGCAGCTTTCGTGTGGGAGAAATCGCTGGACGTTTCGAATTTGGCAGCCGGGCTCTGCGAGAGACACATGCAGAGTGTCGCCACATTACCAAGCAAAGCTTTTGGGGAAAGCGAATGTCTGTGTGGCAGCGAATGCAGTTCCAAGGGACAGTGAAAACCAGCTACAGCATTCCGTGCTGGCAGCTTTCGTGTGGGAGAAATCGCTGGACGTTTCGAATTTGGCAGCCGGGCTCTGCGAGAGACACATACACAGTGTTGCCCCTTTACGAACCAAGGTTTTGGGGAAAGCGAATGTCTGTGTGGCAGCGAATGCAGTTCCAAGGGACAGTGAAAACCAGCTACAGCATTCCGTGCTGGCAGCTTTCGTATGGGAGAAATGGCTGGACTTTTCGAATTTGGCAGCCGGGCTTAGCGAGAGACACATACACAGTGTTGCCCCATTACCAAGCAAAGCTTTTGGGGAAAGCGAATGTCTGTGTGGCAGCGAATGCAGTTCCATGGGACAGTGAAAACCAGCTACAGCATTCCGTGCTGGCAGCTTTCGTGTGGGAGAAATCACTGGACGTTTCGAATTTGGCAGCCGGACTCTGCGAGAGACACATACACAGTTTTGCCCCTTTACGAACCAAAGCTTTTGGGGAAAGCGAATGTCTGTGTGGCAGCGAATGCAGTTCCAAGGGACAGTGAAAACCAGCTACAGCATTCCGTGCTGGCAGCTTTCGTGTGGGAGAAATCGCTGGACGTTTCCAATTTGGCAGCCGGGCTCTGCGAGAGACACATACACAGTGTTGCCCCATTACCAAGCTAAGCTTTTGGGGAAAGCGAATGTCTGTGTGGCAGCGAATGCAGTTCCAAGGGACAGTGAAAACCAGCTACAGCATTCCATGCTGGCAGCTTTCGTGTGGGAGAAATCGCTGGAGGTTTCCAATTTGGCAGCCGGGCTCTGCGAGAGACACATACACAGTGTTGCCCCTTTACGAACCAAAGCTTTTGGGGAAAGCGAATGTCTGTGTGGCAGCGAATGCAGTTCCAAAGGACAGTGAAAACCAGCTACAGCATTCCGTGCTGGCAGCTTTCGTGTGGGAGAAATCGCTGGACGTTTCGAATTTGGCAGCCGGGCTCTGCGAGAGACACATACACAGTGTTGCCCCATTACGAACCAAAGCTTTTGGGGAAAGCGAATGTCTGTGTGGCAGCGAATGCAGTTCCATGGGACAGTGAAAACCAGCTACAGCATTCCATGCTGGCAGCTTTCGTGTGGGCGCAATCGCTGGACGTTTCCAATTTGGCAGCCGGACTCTGCGAGAGAGAGATACACAGTGTTTCCCCATTACCATGCAAAGCTTTTGGGGAAAGCGAATGTCTGTGTGGCAGCGAATGCAGTTCCAAGGGACAGTGAAAACCAGCTACAGCATTCCGTGCTGGCAGCTTTCGTGTGGGAGAAATCGCTGGACGTTTCGAATTTGGCAGCCGGGCTCTGCGAGAGACAGATACAGAGTGTTGCCCCATTACCAAGCAAAGCTTTTGGGGAAAGCGAATGTCTGTGTGGCAGCGAATGCATTTCCAAGGGACAGTGAAAACCAGCTACAGCTTTCAGTGCTGGCACCTTTCGTGTGGGAGAAATCGCTGGACGTTTCGAATTTGGCAGCCGGGCTCTGCGAGAGACACATACACAGTGTTGCCCCTTTACGAACCAAAGCTTTTGGGGAAAGCGAATGTCTGTGTGGCAGCGAATGCAGTTCCAAGGGACAGTGAAAACCAGCTACAGCATTCCGTGCTGGCAGCTTTCGTGTGGGCGCAATCGCTGGACATTTCGAATTTAGCAGCCGGTCTCTGCGAGAGACACATACACAGTGTTGACCCTTTACGAACCAAAGCTTTTGGGGAAAGCGAATGTCTGTGTGGCAGCGAATGCAGTTCCAAGGGACAGTGAAAACCAGCTACAGCATTCCGTGCTGGCAGCGTTCGTATGGGAGAAATCGCTGGACGTTTCGAATTTGGCTGCCCGGCTCTGCGAGAGACAGATACAGAGTGTTGCCCCTTTACGAACCAAAGCTTTTGGGGAAAGCGAATGTCTGTGTGGCAGCGAATGCAGTTCCAAGGGACAGTGAAAACCAGCTACAGCATTCCGTGCTGGCAGCTTTCGTGTGGGCGCCATCGCTGGACGTTTCGAATTTGGCAGCCGGGCTCTGCGAGAGACACATACACAGTGTTGCCTCTTTACAAAGAACAGCTTTTGGGGAAAGCGAATGTCTGTGTGGCAGTGAATGCAGTTCCAAGGGACAGTGAAAACCAGCTACAGCATTCCGTGCTGGCAGCTTTCGTGTGGGAGAAATCGCTGGACGTTTCCAATTTGGCAGCCGGGCTCTGCGAGAGACACATACAGAGTGTTGCCCCTTTACGAACCACAGCTTTTGCAGAAAGCGAATGTCTGTGTGGCAGCGAATGCAGTTCCAAGGGACAGTGAAAACCAGCTACAGCATTCCGTGCTGGCAGCTTTCGTGTGGGTGCAATCACTGGACGTTTCAAATTTGGCAGCCGGACTCTGCGAGAGACACATACACAGTGTTACCCCTTTATGAACCACAGCTTTTGGGGAAAGCGAATGTCTGTGTGGCAGCAAATGCAGTTCCAAGGGACAGTGAAAACCAGCTACAGCATTCCGTGCTGACAGCTTTCGTGTGGGAGAAATCACTGGACGTTTCGAATTTGGCAGCCGGGCTCTGCGAGAGACACATACACAGTGTTGCTCCATTACCAAGCAAAGCTTTTGGGGAAAGCGAATGTCTGTGTGGCAGCGAATGCAGTTCCTAGGGACAGTGAAAACCAGCTACAGCATTCCGTGCTGGCAGCTTTCGTGTGGGCGCAATCGCTGGACGTTTAGAATTCAGCAGCCGGGCTCTGTGAGAGAGAGATACACAGTGTTGCCCCTTTGCGAACCAAAGCTTTTGGGGAAAGCGAATGTCTGTGTGGCAGCGAATGCAGTTCCAAGGGACAGTGAAAACCAGCTACAGCATTCCATACTGGCAGCTTTCGTATGGGAGAAATCGCTGAACGTTTCGATTTTGGCAGCCGGGCTCTGCGAGAGAGAGATACACAGTTTTCCCCCATTACCAAGCACAGCTTCTGCAGAAAGCGATTGCCTGTGTGGCAGCGAATGCAGTTCCATGGGACAGTGAAAACCAGCTACAGCATTCCGTGCTGGCAGCTTTCGTGTGGGAGAAATCGCTGGACGTTTCGAATTTGGCAGCCGGGCTCTGCGAGAGACACATACACAGTGTTGCCCCTTTACGAACCAAGGTTTTGGGGAAAGCGAATGTCTGTGTGGCAGCGAATGCAGTTCCAAGGGACAGTGAAAACCAGCTACAGCATTCTGTGCTGGCAGCTTTCGTGTGGGAGAAATCGCTGGACGTTTCGAATTTGGCAGCCGGGCTCTGCGAGAGACAGATACAGAGTGTTTCCCCATTACCAAGCAAAGCTTTTGGGGAAAGCGAATGTCTGTGTGGCAGCGAATGCAGTTCCAAGGGACAGTGAAAACCAGCTACAGCATTCCGTGCTGGCAGCTTTCGTGTGGGAGAAATCGCTGGACGTTTCGAATTTAGCAGCCCGGCTCTGCGAGAGAGAGATACACAGTGTTGCCCCATTACCAAGCAAAGCTTTTGGGGAAAGCGAATGTCTGTGTGGCAGCGAATGCAGTTCCAAGGGACAGTGAAAACCAGCTACAGCATTCCGTGCTGGCAGCTTTCGTGTGGGAGAAATCGCTGGACGTTTCCAATTTGGCAGCCGGGCTCTGCGAGAGACACATACACAGTGTTGCCCCATTACCAAGCTAAGCTTTTGGGGAAAGCGAATGTCTGTGTGGCAGCGAATGCAGTTCCAAGGGACAGTGAAAACCAGCTACAGCATTCCATGCTGGCAGCTTTCGTGTGGGAGAAATCGCTGGAGGTTTCCAATTTGGCAGCCGGGCTCTGCGAGAGACACATACACAGTGTTGCCCCTTTACGAACCAAAGCTTTTGGGGAAAGCGAATGTCTGTGTGGCAGCGAATGCAGTTCCAAAGGACAGTGAAAACCAGCTACAGCATTCCGTGCTGGCAGCTTTCGTGTGGGAGAAATCGCTGGACGTTTCGAATTTGGCAGCCGGGCTCTGCGAGAGACACATACACAGTGTTGCCCCATTACGAACCAAAGCTTTTGGGGAAAGCGAATGTCTGTGTGGCAGCGAATGCAGTTCCATGGGACAGTGAAAACCAGCTACAGCATTCCATGCTGGCAGCTTTCGTGTGGGCGCAATCGCTGGACGTTTCCAATTTGGCAGCCGGACTCTGCGAGAGAGAGATACACAGTGTTTCCCCATTACCATGCAAAGCTTTTGGGGAAAGCGAATGTCTGTGTGGCAGCGAATGCAGTTCCAAGGGACAGTGAAAACCAGCTACAGCATTCCGTGCTGGCAGCTTTCGTGGGGGCGCAATCGCTGGACGTTTCGAATTTGGCAGCCGGGCTCTGCGAGAGACACATACACAGTGTTGCCCCATTCCCAAGCAAAGCTTTTGGGGAAAGCGAATGTCTGTGTGGCAGCGAATGCAGTTCCAAGGGACAGTGAAAACCAGCTACAGCATTCCGTGCTGGCAGCTTTCGTGTGGGCGCAATCGCTGGACGTTTCGAATTTGGCAGCCGGGCTCTGCGAGAGACACAGACACAGTGTTGACCCATTACGAAGCAAAGCTTTTGGGGAAAGCGAATGTCTGTGTGGCAGCGAATGCAGTTCCAAAGGACAGTGAAAACCAGCTACAGCATTCCGTGCTGGCAGCTTTCGTGTGGGAGAAATCGCTGGACGTTTCGAATTTGGCAGCCGGGCTCTGCGAGAGACAGATACAGAGTGTTGCCCCATTACCAAGCAAAGCTTTTGGGGAAAGCGAATGTCTGTGTGGCAGCGAATGCATTTCCAAGGGACAGTGAAAACCAGCTACAGCTTTCAGTGCTGGCACCTTTCGTGTGGGAGAAATCGCTGGACGTTTCGAATTTGGCAGCCGGGCTCTGCGAGAGACACATACACAGTGTTGCCCCTTTACGAACCAAAGCTTTTGGGGAAAGCGAATGTCTGTGTGGCAGCGAATGCAGTTCCAAGGGACAGTGAAAACCAGCTACAGCATTCCGTGCTGGCAGCTTTCGTGTGGGCGCAATCGCTGGACATTTCGAATTTAGCAGCCGGTCTCTGCGAGAGACACATACACAGTGTTGACCCTTTACGAACCAAAGCTTTTGGGGAAAGCGAATGCCTGTGTGGCAGCGAATGCAGTTCCAAGGGACAGTGAAAACCAGCTACAGCATTCCGTGCTGGCAGCGTTCGTATGGGAGAAATCGCTGGACGTTTCGAATTTGGCTGCCCGGCTCTGCGAGAGACAGATACAGAGTGTTGCCCCTTTACGAACCAAAGCTTTTGGGGAAAGCGAATGTCTGTGTGGCAGCGAATGCAGTTCCAAGGGACAGTGAAAACCAGCTACAGCATTCCGTGCTGGCAGCTTTCGTGTGGGCGCCATCGCTGGACGTTTCGAATTTGGCAGCCGGGCTCTGCGAGAGACACATACACAGTGTTGCCTCTTTACAAAGAACAGCTTTTGGGGAAAGCGAATGTCTGTGTGGCAGTGAATGCAGTTCCAAGGGACAGTGAAAACCAGCTACAGCATTCCGTGCTGGCAGCTTTCGTGTGGGAGAAATCGCTGGACGTTTCCAATTTGGCAGCCGGGCTCTGCGAGAGACACATACAGAGTGTTGCCCCTTTACGAACCACAGCTTTTGCAGAAAGCGAATGTCTGTGTGGCAGCGAATGCAGTTCCAAGGGACAGTGAAAACCAGCTACAGCATTCCGTGCTGGCAGCTTTCGTGTGGGTGCAATCACTGGACGTTTCAAATTTGGCAGCCGGACTCTGCGAGAGACACATACACAGTGTTACCCCTTTATGAACCACAGCTTTTGGGGAAAGCGAATGTCTGTGTGGCAGCAAATGCAGTTCCAAGGGACAGTGAAAACCAGCTACAGCATTCCGTGCTGACAGCTTTCGTGTGGGCGCAATCGCTGGACGTTTAGAATTCAGCAGCCGGGCTCTGTGAGAGAGAGATACACAGTGTTGCCCCTTTGCGAACCAAAGCTTTTGGGGAAAGCGAATGTCTGTGTGGCAGCGAATGCAGTTCCAAGGGACAGTGAAAACCAGCTACAGCATTCCATACTGGCAGCTTTCGTATGGGAGAAATCGCTGAACGTTTCGATTTTGGCAGCCGGGCTCTGCGAGAGAGAGATACACAGTTTTCCCCCATTACCAAGCACAGCTTCTGCAGAAAGCGATTGCCTGTGTGGCAGCGAATGCAGTTCCATGGGACAGTGAAAACCAGCTACAGCATTCCGTGCTGGCAGCTTTCGTGTGGGAGAAATCGCTGGACGTTTCGAATTTGGCAGCCGGGCTCTGCGAGAGACACATACACAGTGTTGCCCCTTTACGAACCAAGGTTTTGGGGAAAGCGAATGTCTGTGTGGCAGCGAATGCAGTTCCAAGGGACAGTGAAAACCAGCTACAGCATTCTGTGCTGGCAGCTTTCGTGTGGGAGAAATCGCTGGACGTTTCGAATTTGGCAGCCGGGCTCTGCGAGAGACAGATACAGAGTGTTTCCCCATTACCAAGCAAAGCTTTTGGGGAAAGCGAATGTCTGTGTGGCAGCGAATGCAGTTCCAAGGGACAGTGAAAACCAGCTACAGCATTCCGTGCTGGCAGCTTTCGTGTGGGAGAAATCGCTGGACGTTTCGAATTTAGCAGCCCGGCTCTGCGAGAGAGAGATACACAGTGTTGCCCCATTACCAAGCAAAGCTTTTGGGGAAAGCGAATGTCTGTGTGGCAGCGAATGCAGTTCCAAGGGACAGTGAAAACCAGCTACAGCATTCCGTGCTGGCAGCTTTCGTGTGGGAGAAATCGCTGGACGTTTCCAATTTGGCAGCCGGGCTCTGCGAGAGAGAGATACACAGTGTTGCCCCATTACCAAGCAAAGCTTTTGGTGAAAGCGAATGTCTGTGTGGCAGCGAATGCATTTCCAAGGGACAGTGAAAACCAGCTACAGCTTTCAGTGCTGGCACCTTTCGTGTGGGAGAAATCGCTGGACGTTTCGAATTTGGCAGCCGGGCTCTGCGAGAGACACATACACAGTGTTGCCCCTTTACGAACTAAAGCTTTTGGGGAAAGCGAATGTCTGTGTGGCAGCGAATGCAGTTCCAAGGGACAGTGAAAACCAGCTACAGCATTCCGTGCTGGCAGCTTTCGTGTGGGCGCAATCGCTGGACATTTCGAATTTAGCAGCCGGTCTCTGCGAGAGACACATACACAGTGTTGACCCTTTACGAACCAAAGCTTTTGGGGAAAGCGAATGCCTGTGTGGCAGCGAATGCAGTTCCAAGGGACAGTGAAAACCAGCTACAGCATTCCATACTGGCAGCTTTCGTATGGGAGAAATCGCTGAACGTTTCGATTTTGGCAGCCGGGCTCTGCGAGAGAGAGATACACAGTTTTCCCCCATTACCAAGCACAGCTTCTGCAGAAAGCGATTGCCTGTGTGGCAGCGAATGCAGTTCCATGGGACAGTGAAAACCAGCTACAGCATTCCGTGCTGGCAGCTTTCGTGTGGGAGAAATCGCTGGACGTTTCGAATTTGGCAGCCGGGCTCTGCGAGAGACACATACACAGTGTTGCCCCTTTACGAACCAAGGTTTTGGGGAAAGCGAATGTCTGTGTGGCAGCGAATGCAGTTCCAAGGGACAGTGAAAACCAGCTACAGCATTCTGTGCTGGCAGCTTTCGTGTGGGAGAAATCGCTGGACGTTTCGAATTTGGCAGCCGGGCTCTGCGAGAGACAGATACAGAGTGTTTCCCCATTACCAAGCAAAGCTTCTGCAGAAAGCGAATGTCTGTGTGGCAGCGAATGCAGTTCCAAGGGACAGTGAAAACCAGCTACAGCATTCCGTGCTGGCAGCTTTCGTGTGGGAGAAATCGCTGGACGTTTCGAATTTAGCAGCCCGGCTCTGCGAGAGAGAGATACACAGTGTTGCCCCATTACCAAGCAAAGCTTTTGGGGAAAGCGAATGTCTGTGTGGCAGCGAATGCAGTTCCAAGGGACAGTGAAAACCAGCTACAGCATTCCGTGCTGGCAGCTTTCGTGTGGGAGAAATCGCTGGACGTTTCCAATTTGGCAGCCGGGCTCTGCGAGAGACACATACACAGTGTTGCCCCATTACCAAGCTAAGCTTTTGGGGAAAGCGAATGTCTGTGTGGCAGCGAATGCAGTTCCAAGGGACAGTGAAAACCAGCTACAGCATTCCATGCTGGCAGCTTTCGTGTGGGAGAAATCGCTGGAGGTTTCCAATTTGGCAGCCGGGCTCTGCGAGAGACACATACACAGTGTTGCCCCTTTACGAACCAAAGCTTTTGGGGAAAGCGAATGTCTGTGTGGCAGCGAATGCAGTTCCAAAGGACAGTGAAAACCAGCTACAGCATTCCGTGCTGGCAGCTTTCGTGTGGGAGAAATCGCTGGACGTTTCGAATTTGGCAGCCGGGCTCTGCGAGAGACACATACACAGTGTTGCCCCATTACGAACCAAAGCTTTTGGGGAAAGCGAATGTCTGTGTGGCAGCGAATGCAGTTCCATGGGACAGTGAAAACCAGCTACAGCATTCCATGCTGGCAGCTTTCGTGTGGGCGCAATCGCTGGACGTTTCCAATTTGGCAGCCGGACTCTGCGAGAGAGAGATACACAGTGTTTCCCCATTACCATGCAAAGCTTTTGGGGAAAGCGAATGTCTGTGTGGCAGCGAATGCAGTTCCAAGGGACAGTGAAAACCAGCTACAGCATTCCATGCTGGCAGCTTTCGTGTGGGCGCAATCGCTGGACATTTCGAATTTAGCAGCCGGTCTCTGCGAGAGACACATACACAGTGTTGACCCTTTACGAACCAAAGCTTTTGGGGAAAGCGAATGCCTGTGTGGCAGCGAATGCAGTTCCAAGGGACAGTGAAAACCAGCTACAGCATTCCATACTGGCAGCTTTCGTATGGGAGAAATCGCTGAACGTTTCGATTTTGGCAGCCGGGCTCTGCGAGAGAGAGATACACAGTTTTCCCCCATTACCAAGCACAGCTTCTGCAGAAAGCGATTGCCTGTGTGGCAGCGAATGCAGTTCCATGGGACAGTGAAAACCAGCTACAGCATTCCGTGCTGGCAGCTTTCGTGTGGGAGAAATCGCTGGACGTTTCGAATTTGGCAGCCGGGCTCTGCGAGAGACACATACACAGTGTTGCCCCTTTACGAACCAAGGTTTTGGGGAAAGCGAATGTCTGTGTGGCAGCGAATGCAGTTCCAAGGGACAGTGAAAACCAGCTACAGCATTCTGTGCTGGCAGCTTTCGTGTGGGAGAAATCGCTGGACGTTTCGAATTTGGCAGCCGGGCTCTGCGAGAGACAGATACAGAGTGTTTCCCCATTACCAAGCAAAGCTTCTGCAGAAAGCGAATGTCTGTGTGGCAGCGAATGCAGTTCCAAGGGACAGTGAAAACCAGCTACAGCATTCCGTGCTGGCAGCTTTCGTGTGGGAGAAATCGCTGGACGTTTCGAATTTAGCAGCCCGGCTCTGCGAGAGAGAGATACACAGTGTTGCCCCATTACCAAGCAAAGCTTTTGGGGAAAGCGAATGTCTGTGTGGCAGCGAATGCAGTTCCAAGGGACAGTGAAAACCAGCTACAGCATTCCGTGCTGGCAGCTTTCGTGTGGGAGAAATCGCTGGACGTTTCCAATTTGGCAGCCGGGCTCTGCGAGAGACACATACACAGTGTTGCCCCATTACCAAGCTAAGCTTTTGGGGAAAGCGAATGTCTGTGTGGCAGCGAATGCAGTTCCAAGGGACAGTGAAAACCAGCTACAGCATTCCATGCTGGCAGCTTTCGTGTGGGAGAAATCGCTGGAGGTTTCCAATTTGGCAGCCGGGCTCTGCGAGAGACACATACACAGTGTTGCCCCTTTACGAACCAAAGCTTTTGGGGAAAGCGAATGTCTGTGTGGCAGCGAATGCAGTTCCAAAGGACAGTGAAAACCAGCTACAGCATTCCGTGCTGGCAGCTTTCGTGTGGGAGAAATCGCTGGACGTTTCGAATTTGGCAGCCGGGCTCTGCGAGAGACACATACACAGTGTTGCCCCATTACGAACCAAAGCTTTTGGGGAAAGCGAATGTCTGTGTGGCAGCGAATGCAGTTCCATGGGACAGTGAAAACCAGCTACAGCATTCCATGCTGGCAGCTTTCGTGTGGGCGCAATCGCTGGACGTTTCCAATTTGGCAGCCGGACTCTGCGAGAGAGAGATACACAGTGTTTCCCCATTACCATGCAAAGCTTTTGGGGAAAGCGAATGTCTGTGTGGCAGCGAATGCAGTTCCAAGGGACAGTGAAAACCAGCTACAGCATTCCATGCTGGCAGCTTTCGTGGGGGCGCAATCGCTGGACGTTTCGAATTTGGCAGCCGGGCTCTGCGAGAGACACATACACAGTGTTGCCCCATTCCCAAGCAAAGCTTTTGGGGAAAGCGAATGTCTGTGTGGCAGCGAATGCAGTTCCAAGGGACAGTGAAAACCAGCTACAGCATTCCGTGCTGGCAGCTTTCGTGTGGGCGCAATCGCTGGACGTTTCGAATTTGGCAGCCGGGCTCTGCGAGAGACACAGACACAGTGTTGACCCATTACGAAGCAAAGCTTTTGGGGAAAGCGAATGTCTGTGTGGCAGCGAATGCAGTTCCAAAGGACAGTGAAAACCAGCTACAGCATTCCGTGCTGGCAGCTTTCGTGTGGGAGAAATCGCTGGACGTTTCGAATTTGGCAGCCGGGCTCTGCGAGAGACAGATACAGAGTGTTGCCCCATTACCAAGCAAAGCTTTTGGGGAAAGCGAATGTCTGTGTGGCAGCGAATGCATTTCCAAGGGACAGTGAAAACCAGCTACAGCTTTCAGTGCTGGCACCTTTCGTGTGGGAGAAATCGCTGGACGTTTCGAATTTGGCAGCCGGGCTCTGCGAGAGACACATACACAGTGTTGCCCCTTTACGAACCAAAGCTTTTGGGGAAAGCGAATGTCTGTGTGGCAGCGAATGCAGTTCCAAGGGACAGTGAAAACCAGCTACAGCATTCCGTGCTGGCAGCTTTCGTGTGGGCGCAATCGCTGGACATTTCGAATTTAGCAGCCGGTCTCTGCGAGAGACACATACACAGTGTTGACCCTTTAGGAACCAAAGCTTTTGGGGAAAGCGAATGCCTGTGTGGCAGCGAATGCAGTTCCAAGGGACAGTGAAAACCAGCTACAGCATTCCGTGCTGGCAGCGTTCGTATGGGAGAAATCGCTGGACGTTTCGAATTTGGCTGCCCGGCTCTGCGAGAGACAGATACAGAGTGTTGCCCCTTTACGAACCAAAGCTTTTGGGGAAAGCGAATGTCTGTGTGGCAGCGAATGCAGTTCCAAGGGACAGTGAAAACCAGCTACAGCATTCCGTGCTGGCAGCTTTCGTGTGGGCGCCATCGCTGGACGTTTCGAATTTGGCAGCCGGGCTCTGCGAGAGACACATACACAGTGTTGCCTCTTTACAAAGAACAGCTTTTGGGGAAAGCGAATGTCTGTGTGGCAGTGAATGCAGTTCCAAGGGACAGTGAAAACCAGCTACAGCATTCCGTGCTGGCAGCTTTCGTGTGGGAGAAATCGCTGGACGTTTCCAATTTGGCAGCCGGGCTCTGCGAGAGACACATACAGAGTGTTGCCCCTTTACGAACCACAGCTTTTGCAGAAAGCGAATGTCTGTGTGGCAGCGAATGCAGTTCCAAGGGACAGTGAAAACCAGCTACAGCATTCCGTGCTGGCAGCTTTCGTGTGGGTGCAATCACTGGACGTTTCAAATTTGGCAGCCGGACTCTGCGAGAGACACATACACAGTGTTACCCCTTTATGAACCACAGCTTTTGGGGAAAGCGAATGTCTGTGTGGCAGCAAATGCAGTTCCAAGGGACAGTGAAAACCAGCTACAGCATTCCGTGCTGACAGCTTTCGTGTGGGCGCAATCGCTGGACGTTTAGAATTCAGCAGCCGGGCTCTGTGAGAGAGAGATACACAGTGTTGCCGCTTTGCGAACCAAAGCTTTTGGGGAAAGCGAATGTCTGTGTGGCAGCGAATGCAGTTCCAAGGGACAGTGAAAACCAGCTACAGCATTCCATACTGGCAGCTTTCGTATGGGAGAAATCGCTGAACGTTTCGATTTTGGCAGCCGGGCTCTGCGAGAGAGAGATACACAGTTTTCCCCCATTACCAAGCACAGCTTCTGCAGAAAGCGATTGCCTGTGTGGCAGCGAATGCAGTTCCATGGGACAGTGAAAACCAGCTACAGCATTCCGTGCTGGCAGCTTTCGTGTGGGAGAAATCGCTGGACGTTTCGAATTTGGCAGCCGGGCTCTGCGAGAGACACATACACAGTGTTGCCCCTTTACGAACCAAAGCTTTTGGGGAAAGCGAATGTCTGTGTGGCAGCGAATGCAGTTCCAAGGGACAGTGAAAACCAGCTACAGCATTCTGTGCTGGCAGCTTTCGTGTGGGAGAAATCGCTGGACGTTTCGAATTTGGCAGCCGGGCTCTGCGAGAGACAGATACAGAGTGTTTCCCCATTACCAAGCAAAGCTTTTGGGGAAAGCGAATGTCTGTGTGGCAGCGAATGCAGTTCCAAGGGACAGTGAAAACCAGCTACAGCATTCCGTGCTGGCAGCTTTCGTGTGGGAGAAATCGCTGGACGTTTCGAATTTAGCAGCCCGGCTCTGCGAGAGAGAGATACACAGTGTTGCCCCATTACCAAGCAAAGCTTTTGGGGAAAGCGAATGTCTGTGTGGCAGCGAATGCAGTTCCAAGGGACAGTGAAAACCAGCTACAGCATTCCGTGCTGGCAGCTTTCGTGTGGGAGAAATCGCTGGACGTTTCCAATTTGGCAGCCGGGCTCTGCGAGAGAGAGATACACAGTGTTGCCCCATTACCAAGCAAAGCTTTTGGTGAAAGCGAATGTCTGTGTGGCAGCGAATGCATTTCCAAGGGACAGTGAAAACCAGCTACAGCTTTCAGTGCTGGCACCTTTCGTGTGGGAGAAATCGCTGGACGTTTCGAATTTGGCAGCCGGGCTCTGCGAGAGACACATACACAGTGTTGCCCCTTTACGAACCAAAGCTTTTGGGGAAAGCGAATGTCTGTGTGGCAGCGAATGCAGTTCCAAGGGACAGTGAAAACCAGCTACAGCATTCCGTGCTGGCAGCTTTCGTGTGGGCGCAATCGCTGGACATTTCGAATTTAGCAGCCGGTCTCTGCGAGAGACACATACACAGTGTTGACCCTTTACGAACCAAAGCTTTTGGGGAAAGCGAATGCCTGTGTGGCAGCGAATGCAGTTCCAAGGGACAGTGAAAACCAGCTACAGCATTCCGTGCTGGCAGCGTTCGTATGGGAGAAATCGCTGGACGTTTCGAATTTGGCTGCCCGGCTCTGCGAGAGACAGATACAGAGTGTTGCCCCTTTACGAACCAAAGCTTTTGGGGAAAGCGAATGTCTGTGTGGCAGCGAATGCAGTTCCAAGGGACAGTGAAAACCAGATACAGCATTCCGTGCTGGCAGCTTTCGTGTGGGAGAAATCGCTGGACGTTTCGAATTTGGCAGCCGGGCTCTGCGAGAGACACATACACAGTGTTGCCCCTTTACGAACCAAAGCTTTTGGGGAAAGCGAATGTCTGTGTGGCAGCGAATGCAGTTCCAAGGGACAGTGAAAACCAGCTACAGCATTCCGTGCTGGCAGCTTTCGTGTGGGCGCAATCGCTGGACGTTTCGAATTTGGCAGCCGGGCTCTGCGAGAGACACATACAGAGTGTTGCCCCTTTATGAACCGAAGATTTTGGGGAAAGCGAAAGTCTGTTTGGCAGCGAATGCAGTTCCAAGGGACAGTGAAAACCAGCTACAGCATTCCGTGCTGGCAACTTTCATGTGGGCGCAATCGCTGGACGTTTCGAATTTGGCAGCCGGACTCTGCAGGAGACACATAGAGAGTGTTGCCCCTTTACGAACCAAAGCTTGTGGGGAAAGCGAATCTTTGTGTGGCAGCGAATGCAGTTCCAAGGGACAGTGAAAACCAGCTACAGCATTCCGGGCTGGCAGCTTTCGTGTGGGCGCAATCGCTGGACGTTTCGAATTTGGCAGCCGGGCTCTGCGAGAGACACATACCCAGTGTTGCCCCATTAACAAGCACAGCTTCTGCAGAAAGCGATTGCCTGTGTGGCAGCGAATGCAGTTCCATGGGACAGTGAAATCCAGCTACAGCATTCCATGCTGGCAGCTTTCGTGTGGGCGAAATCGCTGGACGTTTCGAATTTGGCAGCCGAGATCTGCGAGTGAGAGATACACAGTGTTGCCCGTTTGCGAACCAAAGCTTTTGGGGAAAGCGAATGTCTGTGTGGCAGCGAATGCAGTTCCAAGGGACAGTGAAAACCAGCTACAGCATTCCATACTGGCAGATTTCGTGTGAGAGAAATCGCTGAACGTTTCGAATTTGGCATCCGGGCTCTGCGAGAGAGAGATACACAGTTTTCCCCCATTAACAAGCACAGCTTCTGCAGAAAGCGAATGTCTGTGTGGCAGCGAATGCAGTTCCAAGGGACAGTGAAAACCAGCTACAGCATTCCGTGCTGGCAGCTTTCGTGTGGGCGCCATCGCTGGACGTTTCGAATTTGGCAGCCGGGCTCTGCGAGAGACACATACACAGTGTTGCCCCTTTACGAACCATAGCTTTTGCAGAAAGCGAATGTCTGTGTGGCAGCGAATGCAGTTCCAAGGGACAGTGAAAACCAGCTACAGCATTCCGTGCTGGCAGCTTTCGTGTGGGTGCAATCACTGGACGTTTCAAATTTGGCATCCGGACTCTGCGAGAGACACATACACAGTGTTACCCCCTTATGAACCACAGCTTTTGGGGAAAGCGAATGTCTGTGTGGCAGCAAATGCAGTTCCAAGGGACAGTGAAAACCAGCTACAGCATTCCGTGCTGACAGCTTTCGTGTGGGAGAAATCACTGGACGTTTCGAATTTGGCAGCCGGGCTCTGCGAGAGACACATACACAGTGTTGCTCCATTACCAAGCAAAGCTTTTGGGGAAAGCGAATGTCTGTGTGGCAGCGAATGCAGTTCCTAGGGACAGTGAAAACCAGCTACAGCATTCCGTGCTGGCAGCTTTCGTGTGGGCGCAATCGCTGGACGTTTAGAATTCAGCAGCCGGGCTCTGTGAGAGAGAGATACACAGTGTTGCCCCTTTGCGAACCAAAGCTTTTGGGGAAAGCGAATGTCTGTGTGGCAGCGAATGCAGTTCCAAGGGACAGTGAAAACCAGCTACAGCATTCCATACTGGCAGCTTTCGTATGGGAGAAATCGCTGAACGTTTCGATTTTGGCAGCCGGGCTCTGCGAGAGAGAGATACACAGTTTTCCCCCATTACCAAGCACAGCTTCTGCAGAAAGCGATTGCCTGTGTGGCAGCGAATGCAGTTCCATGGGACAGTGAAAACCAGCTACAGCATTCCGTGCTGGCAGCTTTCGTGTGGGAGAAATCGCTGGACGTTTCGAATTTGGCAGCCCGGCTCTGCGAGAGACACATACACAGTGTTGCCCCTTTACGAACCAAGGTTTTGGGGAAAGCGAATGTCTGTGTGGCAGCGAATGCAGTTCCAAGGGATAGTGAAAACCAGCTACAGCATTCTGTGCTGGCAGCTTTCGTGTGGGAGAAATCGCTGGACGTTTCGAATTTGGCAGCCGGGCTCTGCGAGAGACAGATACAGAGTGTTTCCCCATTACCAAGCAAAGCTTTTGGGGAAAGCGAATGTCTGTGTGGCAGCGAATGCAGTTCCAAGGGACAGTGAAAACCAGCTACAGCATTCCGTGCTGGCAGCTTTCGTGTGGGAGAAATCGCTGGACGTTTCGAATTTAGCAGCCCGGCTCTGCGAGAGAGACATACACAGTGTTGCCCCATTACCAAGCAAAGCTTTTGGGGAAAGCGAATGTCTGTGTGGCAGCGAATGCAGTTCCAAGGGACAGTGAAAACCAGCTACAGCATTCCGTGCTGGCAGCTTTCGTGTGGGAGAAATCGCTGGACGTTTCCAATTTGGCAGCCGGGCTCTGCGAGAGAGAGATACACAGTGTTGCCCCATTACCAAGCAAAGCTTTTGGGGAAAGCGAATGTCTGTGTGGCAGCGAATGCAGTTCCAAGGGACAGTGAAAACCAGCTACAGCATTCCGTGCTGGCAGCTGTCGTGTGGGAGAAATCGCTGGACTTTTCGAATTTGGCTGCCCGGCTCTGCGAGAGACACATAAACAGTGTTGCCCCATTACCAAGCAAAGCTTTTGGGGAAAGCGAATGTCTGTGTGGCAGCGAATGCAGTTCCAAGGGACAGTGAAAACCAGCTACAACATTCCGTGCTGGCAGCTTTCGTGTGGGCGCAATCGCTGGACGTTTCAAATTTGGCTGCCCGGCTCTGCGAGAGACAGATACAGAGTGTTGCCCCATTACCAAGCAAAGCTTTTGGGGAAAGCGAATGTCTGTGTGGCAGCGAATGCAGTTCCAAGGGACAGTGAAAACCAGCTACAGCTTTCAGTGCTGGCAGCTTTCGTGTGGGAGAAATCGCTGGACGTTTCGAATTTGGCAGCCGGGCTCTGCGAGATATACATACAGAGTTTTGCCCCTTTACGAACCAAAGCTTTTGGGGAAAGCGAATGTCTGTGTGGCAGCGAATGCAGTTCCAAGGGACAGTGTAAACCAGCTAAAGCATTCGTGCTGGCAGCTTTCGTGTGGGCGTAATCGCTGGACGTTTCGAATTTGGCAGCAGGGCTCTGCGAGGGACACATACACAGTGTTGCCCCTTTACGAACCAAAGCTTTTGGGGAAAGCGAATGTCTTTGTGGCAGCGAATGCAGTTCCAAGGGACAGTGAAAACCAGCTACAGCATTCCGTGCTGGCAGCTTTCGTGTGGGAGAAATCGCTGGACATTTCGAATTTGGCTGCCCGGCTCTGCGAGAGACAGATACAGAGTGTTGCCCCATTACCAAGCAAAGCTTTTGGGGAAAGCGAATGTCTGTGTGGCAGCGAATGCAGTTCAAAGGGACAGTGAAAACCAGCTACAGCATTCCGTGCTGGCAGCTTTCGTGTGGGCGCAATCGCTGGACGTTTCGAATTTGGCAGCCAGCTCTGCGAGAGACAGATACAGAGTGTTGCCCCATTACCAAGCAAAGCTTTTGGGGAAAGCGAATGTCTGTGTGGCAGCGAATGCAGTTCCTAGGGACAGTGAAAACCAGCTACAGCATTCCGTGCTGGCAGCTTTCATGTGGGCGCAATCGCTGGACGTTTAGAATTCAGCAGCCGGGCTCTGTGAGAGAGAGATACACAGTGTTGCCCCTTTGCGAACCAAAGCTTTTGGGGAAAGCGAATGTCTGTGTGGCAGCGAATGCAGTTCCAAGGGACAGTGAAAACCAGCTACAGCATTCCATACTGGCAGCTTTCGTATGGGAGAAATCGCTGAACGTTTCGATTTTGGCAGCCGGGCTCTGCGAGAGAGAGATACACAGTTTTCCCCCATTACCAAGCACAGCTTCTGCAGAAAGCGATTGCCTGTGTGGCAGCGAATGCAGTTCCATGGGACAGTGAAAACCAGCTACAGCATTCCGTGCTGGCAGCTTTCGTGTGGGAGAAATCGCTGGACGTTTCGAATTTGGCAGCCGGGCTCTGCGAGAGACACATACACAGTGTTGCCCCTTTACGAACCAAGGTTTTGGGGAAAGCGAATGTCTGTGTGGCAGCGAATGCAGTTCCAAGGGACAGTGAAAACCAGCTACAGCATTCTGTGCTGGCAGCTTTCGTGTGGGAGAAATCGCTGGAAGTTTCGAATTTGGCAGCCGGGCTCTGCGAGAGACAGATACAGAGTGTTTCCCCATTACCAAGCAAAGCTTTTGGGGAAAGCGAATGTCTGTGTGGCAGCGAATGCAGTTCCAAGGGACAGTGAAAACCAGCTACAGCATTCCGTGCTGGCAGCTTTCGTGTGGGAGAAATCGCTGGACGTTTCGAATTTAGCAGCCCGGCTCTGCGAGAGAGAGATACACAGTGTTGCCCCATTACCAAGCAAAGCTTTTGGGGAAAGCGAATGTCTGTGTGGCAGCGAATGCAGTTCCAAGGGACAGTGAAAACCAGCTACAGCATTCCGTGCTGGCAGCTTTCGTGTGGGAGAAATCGCTGGACGTTTCCAATTTGGCAGCCGGGCTCTGCGAGAGAGAGATACACAGTGTTGCCCCATTACCAAGCAAAGCTTTTGGGGAAAGCGAATGTCTGTGTGGCAGCGAATGCAGTTCCAAGGGACAGTGAAAACCAGCTACAGCATTCCGTGCTGGCAGCTGTCGTGTGGGAGAAATCGCTGGACTTTTCGAATTTGGCTGTCCGGCTCTGCGAGAGACACATAAACAGTGTTGCCCCATTACCAAGCAAAGCTTTTGGGGAAAGCGAATGTCTGTGTGGCAGCGAATGCAGTTCCAAGGGACAGTGAAAACCAGCTACAGCATTCCGTGCTGGCAGCTTTCGTGTGGGCGCAATCGCTGGACGTTTCAAATTTGGCTGCCCGGCTCTGCGAGAGACAGATACAGAGTGTTGCCCCATTACCAAGCAAAGCTTTTGGGGAAAGCGAATGTCTGTGTGGCAGCGAATGCAGTTCCAAGGGACAGTGAAAACCAGCTACAGCTTTCAGTGCTGGCAGCTTTCGTGTGGGAGAAATCGCTGGACGTTTCGAATTTGGCAGCCGGGCTCTGCGAGATATACATACAGAGTGTTGCCCCTTTACGAACCAAAGCTTTTGGGGAAAGCGAATGTCTGTGTGGCAGCGAATGCAGTTCCAAGGGACAGTGAAAACCAGCTACAGCATTCCGTGCTGGCAGCTTTCGTGTGGGAGAAATCGCTGGACGTTTCGAATTTGGCAGCCGGCTCTGCGAGAGACAGATACAGATTGTTGCCCCATTACCAAGCAAAGCTTTTGGGGAAAGCGAATGTCTGTGTGGCATCGAATGCAGTTCCAAGGGACAGTGAAAACCAGCTACAGCATTCCGTGCTGGCAGCTTTCGTGTGGGAGAAATCGCTGGACGTTTCGAATTTTGCAGCCGGGCTCTGCGAGAGAGAGATACACAGTGTTGCCCCATTACCAAGCAAAGCTTTTGGGGAAAGCGAATGTCTGTGTGGCAGCGAATGCAGTTCCAAGGGACAGTGAAAACCAGCTACAGCATTCGTGCTGGCAGCTTTCGTGTGGGCGCAATCGCTGGACGTTTCGAATTTGGCAGCCGGGCTCTGCGAGGGACACATACACAGTGTTGCCCCTTTACGAACCAAAGCTTTTGGGGAAAGCGAATGTCTGTGTGGCAGCGAATGCAGTTCCAAGGGACAGTGAAAACCAGCTACAGCATTCCGTGCTGGCAGCTTTCGTGTGGGAGAAATCGCTGGACGTTTTGAATTTGGCTGCCGGGCTCTGCGAGAGACAGATACAGAGTGTTGCCCCATTACCAAGCAAAGCTTTTGGGGAAAGCGAATGTCTGTGTGGCAGCGAATGCAGTTCCAAGGGACAGTGAAAACCAGCTACAGCATTCCGTGCTGGCAGCTTTCGTGTGGGAGAAATCGCTGGACATTTCGAATTTGGCTGCCCGGCTCTGCGAGAGACAGATACAGAGTGTTGCCCCATTACCAAGCAAAGCTTTTGGGGAAAGCAAATGTCTGTGTGGCAGCGAATGCAGTTCCTAGGGACAGTGAAAACCAGCTACAGCATTCCGTGCTGGCAGCTTTCGTGTGGGAGAAATCGCTGGACGTTTCGAATTTAGCAGCCCGGCTCTGCGAGAGACACATACAGAGTGTTGCCCCTTTATGAACCGAAGATTTTGGGGAAAGCGAATGTCTGTGTGGCAGCGAATGCAGTTCCAAGGGACAGTGAAAACCAGCTACAGCATTCCGTGCTGGCAGCTTTCGTGTGGGAGACATCGATGGACGTTTCCAATTTGGCAGCCGGGCTCTGCGAGAGACAGATACAGAGTGTTGCCCCATTACCAAGCAAAGCTTTTGGGGAAAGCGAATGTCTGTGTGGCAGCGAATGCAGTTCCAAGGGACAGTGAAAACCAGCTACAGCATTCCGTGCTGGCAGCTGTCGTGTGGGAGAAATCGCTGGACGTTTCGAATTTGGCTGCCCGGCTCTGCGAGACACAGATACAGAGTGTTGCCCCATGACCAAGCAAAGCTTTTGGGGAAAGCGAATGTCTGTGTGGCAGCGAATGCAGTTCCAAGGGACAGTGAAAACCAGCTACAGCTTTCAGTGCTGGCACCTTTCGTGTGGGAGAAAACGCTGGACGTTTCGAATTTGGCAGCCGGGCTCTGCGAGAGACACATACACAGTGTTGCCCCTTTACGAACCAAAGGTTTTGGGGAAAGCGAATGTCTGTGTGGCAGCGAATGCAGTTCCAAGGGACAGTGAAAACCAGCTACAGCATTCCGTGCTGGCAGCTTTCGTGTGGGAGAAATCGCTGGACGTTTCGAATTTGGCAGCTGGCTCTGCGAGAGACAGATACAGATTGTTGCCCCATTACCAAGCAAAGCTTTTGGGGAAAGCGAATGTCTGTGTGGCAGCGAATGCAGTTCCAAGGGACAGTGAAAACCAGATAGAGCATTCCGTGCTGGCAGCTTTCGTGTGGGAGAAATCGCTGGACGTTTCGAATTTAGCAGCCGGGCTCTGCGAGAGACACATACACAGTGTTGCCCCATTACGAACTAAAGCTTTTGGGGAAAGCGAATGTCTGTGTGGCAGCGAATGCAGTTCCAAGGGACAGTGAAAACCAGCTACAGCATTCCGTGCTGGCAGCTTTCGTGTGGGAGAAATCGCTGGACGTTTCGAATTTAGCAGCCCGGCTCTGCGAGAGAGAGATACACAGTGTTGCCCCATTACCAAGCAAAGCTTTTGGGGAAAGCGAATGTCTGTGTGGCAGCGAATGCAGTTCCAAGGGACAGTGAAAACCAGCTACAGCATTCCGTGCTGGCAGCTTTCGTGTGGGAGAAATCGCTGGACGTTTCCAATTTGGCAGCCGGGCTCTGCGAGAGAGAGATACACAGTGTTGCCCCATTACCAAGCAAAGCTTTTGGGGAAAGCGAATGTCTGTGTGGCAGCGAATGCAGTTCCAAGGGACAGTGAAAACCAGCTACAGCATTCCGTGCTGGCAGCTGTCGTGTGGGAGAAATCGCTGGACTTTTCGAATTTGGCTGTCCGGCTCTGCGAGAGACACATAAACAGTGTTGCCCCATTACCAAGCAAAGCTTTTGGGGAAAGCGAATGTCTGTGTGGCAGCGAATGCAGTTCCAAGGGACAGTGAAAACCAGCTACAGCATTCCGTGCTGGCAGCTTTCGTGTGGGAGAAATCGCTGGACGTTTCGAATTTAGCAGCCGGGCTCTGCGAGAGACACATACACAGTGTTGCCCCATTACGAACTAAAGCTTTTGGGGAAAGCGAATGTCTGTGTGGCAGCGAATGCAGTTCCAAGGGACAGTGAAAACCAGCTACAGCATTCCGTGCTGGCAGCTTTCGTGTGGGAGAAATCGCTGGACGTTTCGAATTTAGCAGCCCGGCTCTGCGAGAGAGAGATACACAGTGTTGCCCCATTACCAAGCAAAGCTTTTGGGGAAAGCGAATGTCTGTGTGGCAGCGAATGCAGTTCCAAGGGACAGTGAAAACCAGCTACAGCATTCCGTGCTGGCAGCTTTCGTGTGGGAGAAATCGCTGGACGTTTCCAATTTGGCAGCCGGGCTCTGCGAGAGAGAGATACACAGTGTTGCCCCATTACCAAGCAAAGCTTTTGGGGAAAGCGAATGTCTGTGTGGCAGCGAATGCAGTTCCAAGGGACAGTGAAAACAAGCTACAGCATTCCGTGCTGGCAGCTTTCGTGTGGGAGAAATCGCTGGACGTTTCGAATTTGGCAGCTGGCTCTGCGAGAGACAGATACAGATTGTTGCCCCATTACCAAGCAAAGCTTTTGGGGAAAGCGAATGTCTGTGTGGCAGCGAATGCAGTTCCAAGGGACAGTGAAAACCAGATAGAGCATTCCGTGCTGGCAGCTTTCGTGTGGGAGAAATCGCTGGACGTTTCGAATTTAGCAGCCGGGCTCTGCGAGAGACACATACACAGTGTTGCCCCATTACGAACTAAAGCTTTTGGGGAAAGCGAATGTCTGTGTGGCAGCGAATGCAGTTCCAAGGGACAGTGAAAACCAGCTACAGCATTCCGTGCTGGCAGCTTTCGTGTGGGAGAAATCGCTGGACGTTTCGAATTTGGCAGCCGGGCTCTGCGAGAGACACATACACAGTGTTGCCCTTTTACGAACCAAAGCTTTTGGGGAAAGCGAATGTCTGTGTGGCAGCGAATGCAGTTCCAAGGGACAGTGAAAACCAGCTACAGCATTCCGTACTGGCAGCTTTCGTGTGGGAGAAATTGCTGGACATTTCGAATTTGGCTGCCCGGCTCTGCGAGACACAGATACAGAGTGTTGCCCCATGACCAAGCAAAGCTTTTGGGGAAAGCGAATGTCTGTGTGGCAGCGAATGCAGTTCCAAGGGACAGTGAAAACCAGCTACAGCTTTCAGTGCTGGCAGCTTTCGTGTGGGAAAAATCGCTGGACGTTTCGAATTTGGCAGCCGGGCTCTGCGAGAGACACATACACAGTGTTGCCCCTTTACGAACCAAAGGTTTTGGGGAAAGCGAATGTCTGTGTGGCAGCGAATGCAGTTCCAAGGGACAGTGAAAACAAGCTACAGCATTCCGTGCTGGCAGCTTTCGTGTGGGAGAAATCGCTGGACGTTTCGAATTTGGCAGCCGGCTCTGCGAGAGACAGATACAGATTGTTGCCCCATTACCAAGCAAAGCTTATGGGGAAAGCGAATGTCTGTGTGGCAGCGAATGCAGTTCCTAGGGACAGTGAAAACCAGCTACAGCATTCCGTGCTGGCAGCTTTCGTGTGGGAGAAATCGCTGGACGTTTCGAATTTGGCAGCCGGGCTCTGCGAGAGACACATACACAGTGTTGCCCCATTAAGAACTAAAGCTTTTGGGGAAAGCGAATGTCTGTGTGGCAGCGAATGCAGTTCCAAGGGACAGTGAAAACCAGCTACAGCATTCCGTGCTGGCAGCTTTCGTGTGGGAGAAAACGCTGGACGTTTCGAATTTGGCAGCCGGACTCTGCGAGAGACACATACACAGTGTAGCCCCTTTACGAACCACAGCTTTTGGGGAAAGCGAATGTCTGTGTGGCAGCGAATGCAGTTCCAAGGGACAGTGAAAACCAGCTACAGCATTCCGTGCTGGCAGCTTTCGTGTGGGCGCAATCTCTGGACGTTTCCAATTTGGCAGCCGGGCTCTGCCAGAGAGAGATACAGAGTGTTGCCCCATTAGGAAGCAATGCTTTAGCAGAGCGCGAATGTCTGTGTGGCAGCGAATGCAGTTCCAAGGGACAGTGAAAACCAGCTAGAGCTTTCAGTGCTGGCAGCTTTCCTGTGGGCGCAATCTCTGGACGTTTCCAATTTGGCAGCCGGGCTCTGCCAGAGAGAGATACAGAGTGTTGCCCCATTAGGAAGCAATGCTTTAGCAGAGCGCGAATGTCTGTGTGGCAGCGAATGCAGTTCCAAGGGACAGTGAAAACCAGCTAGAGCTTTCAGTGCTGGCAGCTTTCCTGTGGGCGCAATGTCTGGACGTTTCCAATTTGGCAGCCGGGCTCTGCCAGAGAGAGATACAGAGTGTTGCCCCATTAGGAAGCAATGCTTTAGCAGAGCGCGAATGTCTGTGTGGCAGCGAATGCAGTTCCAAGGGACAGTGAAAACCAGCTAGAGCTTTCAGTGCTGGCAGCTTTCCTGTGGGCGCAATCTCTGGACGTTTCCAATTTGGCAGCCGGGCTCTGCCAGAGAGAGATACAGAGTGTTGCCCCATTACGAAGCAATGCTTTAGCAGAGCGCGAATGTCTGTGTGGCAGCGAATGCAGTTCCAAGGGACAGTGAAAACCAGCTAGAGCTTTCAGTGCTGGCAGCTTTCCTGTGGGCGCAATCTCTGGACGTTTCCAATTTGGCAGCCGGGCTCTGCCAGAGAGAGATACAGAGTGTTGCCCCATTAGGAAGCAATGCTTTAGCAGAGAGCGAATGTCTGTGTGGCAGCGAATGCAGTTCCAAGGGACAGTGAAAACCAGCTAGAGCTTTCAGTGCTGGCAGCTTTCCTGTGGGCGCAATCTCTGGACGTTTCCAATTTGGCAGCCCGGCTCTGCCAGAGAGAGATACAGAGTGTTGCCCCATTACGAAGCAATGCTTTAGCAGAGCGCGAATGTCTGTGTGGCAGCGAATGCAGTTCCAAGGGACAGTGAAAACCAGCTAGTGCTTTCAGTGCTGGCAGCTTTCCTGTGGGCGCAATCTCTGGACGTTTCCAATTTGGCAGCCGGGCTCTGCCAGAGAGAGATACAGAGTGTTGCCCCATTACGAAGCAATGCTTTAGCAGAGCGCGAATGTCTGTGTGGCAGCGAATGCAGTTCCAAGGGACAGTGAAAACCAGCTAGAGCTTTCAGTGCTGGCAGCTTTCCTGTGGGCGCAATCTCTGGACGTTTCCAATTTGGCAGCCGGGCTCTGCCAGAGAGAGATACAGAGTGTTGCCCCATTACGAAGCAATGCTTTAGCAGAGCGCGAATGTCTGTGTGGCAGCGAATGCAGTTCCAAGGGACAGTGAAAACCAGCTAGAGCTTTCAGTGCTGGCAGCTTTCCTGTGGGCGCAATGTCTGGACGTTTCCAATTTGGCAGCCGGGCTCTGCCAGAGAGAGATACAGAGTGTTGCCCCATTACGAAGCAATGCTTTAGCAGAGCGCGAATGTCTGTGTGGCAGCGAATGCAGTTCCAAGGGACAGTGAAAACCAGCTAGAGCTTTCAGTGCTGGCAGCTTTCCTGTGGGCGCAATGTCTGGACGTTTCCAATTTGGCAGCCGGGCTCTGCCAGAGAGAGATACAGAGTGTTGCCCCATTACGAAGCAATGCTTTAGCAGAGCGCGAATGTCTGTGTGGCAGCGAATGCAGTTCCAAGGGACAGTGAAAACCAGCTAGAGCTTTCAGTGCTGGCAGCTTTCCTGTGGGCGCAATCTCTGGACGTTTCCAATTTGGCAGCCGGGCTCTGCCAGAGAGAGATACAGAGTGTTGCCCCATTACGAAGCAATGCTTTAGCAGAGCGCGAATGTCTGTGTGGCAGCGAATGCAGTTCCAAGGGACAGTGAAAACCAGCTAGAGCTTTCAGTGCTGGCAGCTTTCCTGTGGGCGCAATCTCTGGACGTTTCCAATTTGGCAGCCGGGCTCTGCCAGAGAGAGATACAGAGTGTTGCCCCATTACGAAGCAATGCTTTAGCAGAGCGCGAATGTCTGTGTGGCAGCGAATGCAGTTCCAAGGGACAGTGAAAACCAGCTAGAGCTTTCAGTGCTGGCAGCTTTCCTGTGGGCGCAATCTCTGGACGTTTCCAATTTGGCAGCCGGGCTCTGCCAGAGAGAGATACAGAGTGTTGCCCCATTACGAAGCAATGCTTTAGCAGAGCGCGAATGTCTGTGTGGCAGCGAATGCAGTTCCAAGGGACAGTGAAAACCAGCTAGAGCTTTCAGTGCTGGCAGCTTTCCTGTGGGCGCAATCTCTGGACGTTTCCAATTTGGCAGCCGGGCTCTGCCAGAGAGAGATACAGAGTGTTGCCCCATTACGAAGCAATGCTTTAGCAGAGCGCGAATGTCTGTGTGGCAGCGAATGCAGTTCCAAGGGACAGTGAAAACCAGCTAGAGCTTTCAGTGCTGGCAGCTTTCCTGTGGGCGCAATCTCTGGACGTTTCCAATTTGGCAGCCGAGCTCTGCCAGAGAGAGATACAGAGTGTTGCCCCATTACGAAGCAATGCTTTAGCAGAGCGCGAATGTCTGTGTGGCAGCGAATGCAGTTCCAAGGGACAGTGAAAACCAGCTAGAGCTTTCAGTGCTGGCAGCTTTCCTGTGGGCGCAATGTCTGGACGTTTCCAATTTGGCAGCCGGGCTCTGCCAGAGAGAGATACAGAGTGTTGCCCCATTACGAAGCAATGCTTTAGCAGAGCGCGAATGTCTGTGTGGCAGCGAATGCAGTTCCAAGGGACAGTGAAAACCAGCTAGAGCTTTCAGTGCTGGCAGCTTTCCTGTGGGCGCAATCTCTGGACGTTTCCAATTTGGCAGCCGGGCTCTGCCAGAGAGAGATACAGAGTGTTGCCCCATTACGAAGCAATGCTTTAGCAGAGCGCGAATGTCTGTGTGGCAGCGAATGCAGTTCCAAGGGACAGTGAAAACCAGCTAGAGCTTTCAGTGCTGGCAGCTTTCCTGTGGGCGCAATGTCTGGACGTTTCCAATTTGGCAGCCGGGCTCTGCCAGAGAGAGATACAGAGTGTTGCCCCATTACGAAGCAATGCTTTAGCAGAGCGCGAATGTCTGTGTGGCAGCGAATGCAGTTCCAAGGGACAGTGAAAACCAGCTAGAGCTTTCAGTGCTGGCAGCTTTCCTGTGGGCGCAATCTCTGGACGTTTCCAATTTGGCAGCCGGGCTCTGCCAGAGAGAGATACAGAGTGTTGCCCCATTACGAAGCAATGCTTTAGCAGAGCGCGAATGTCTGTGTGGCAGCGAATGCAGTTCCAAGGGACAGTGAAAACCAGCTAGAGCTTTCAGTGCTGGCAGCTTTCCTGTGGGCGCAATGTCTGGACGTTTCCAATTTGGCAGCCGGGCTCTGCCAGAGAGAGATACAGAGTGTTGCCCCATTACGAAGCAATGCTTTAGCAGAGCGCGAATGTCTGTGTGGCAGCGAATGCAGTTCCAAGGGACAGTGAAAACCAGCTAGAGCTTTCAGTGCTGGCAGCTTTCCTGTGGGCGCAATCTCTGGACGTTTCCAATTTGGCAGCCGGGCTCTGCCAGAGAGAGATACAGAGTGTTGCCCCATTACGAAGCAATGCTTTAGCAGAGCGCGAATGTCTGTGTGGCAGCGAATGCAGTTCCAAGGGACAGTGAAAACCAGCTAGAGCTTTCAGTGCTGGCAGCTTTCCTGTGGGCGCAATCTCTGGACGTTTCCAATTTGGCAGCCAGGCTCTGCCAGAGAGAGATACAGAGTGTTGCCCCATTACGAAGCAATGCTTTAGCAGAGCGCGAATGTCTGTGTGGCAGCGAATGCAGTTCCAAGGGACAGTGAAAACCAGCTAGAGCTTTCAGTGCTGGCAGCTTTCCTGTGGGCGCAATCTCTGGACGTTTCTAATTTGGCAGCCGAGCTCTGCCAGAGAGAGATACAGAGTGTTGCCCCATTACGAAGCAATGCTTTAGCAGAGCGCGAATGTCTGTGTGGCAGCGAATGCAGTTCCAAGGGACAGTGAAAACCAGCTAGAGCTTTCAGTGCTGGCAGCTTTCCTGTGGGCGCAATGTCTGGACGTTTCCAATTTGGCAGCCGGGCTCTGCCAGAGAGAGATACAGAGTGTTGCCCCATTACGAAGCAATGCTTTAGCAGAGCGCGAATGTCTGTGTGGCAGCGAATGCAGTTCCAAGGGACAGTGAAAACCAGCTAGAGCTTTCAGTGCTGGCAGCTTTCCTGTGGGCGCAATCTCTGGACGTTTCCAATTTGGCAGCCGGGCTCTGCCAGAGAGAGATACAGAGTGTTGCCCCATTACGAAGCAATGCTTTAGCAGAGCGCGAATGTCTGTGTGGCAGCGAATGCAGTTCCAAGGGACAGTGAAAACCAGCTAGAGCTTTCAGTGCTGGCAGCTTTCCTGTGGGCGCAATGTCTGGACGTTTCCAATTTGGCAGCCGGGCTCTGCCAGAGAGAGATACAGAGTGTTGCCCCATTACGAAGCAATGCTTTAGCAGAGCGCGAATGTCTGTGTGGCAGCGAATGCAGTTCCAAGGGACAGTGAAAACCAGCTAGAGCTTTCAGTGCTGGCAGCTTTCCTGTGGGCGCAATCTCTGGACGTTTCCAATTTGGCAGCCGGGCTCTGCCAGAGAGAGATACAGAGTGTTGCCCCATTACGAAGCAATGCTTTAGCAGAGCGCGAATGTCTGTGTGGCAGCGAATGCAGTTCCAAGGGACAGTGAAAACCAGCTAGAGCTTTCAGTGCTGGCAGCTTTCCTGTGGGCGCAATCTCTGGACGTTTCCAATTTGGCAGCCGGGCTCTGCCAGAGAGAGATACAGAGTGTTGCCCCATTACGAAGCAATGCTTTAGCAGAGCGCGAATGTCTGTGTGGCAGCGAATGCAGTTCCAAGGGACAGTGAAAACCAGCTAGAGCTTTCAGTGCTGGCAGCTTTCCTGTGGGCGCAATGTCTGGACGTTTCCAATTTGGCAGCCGGGCTCTGCCAGAGAGAGATACAGAGTGTTGCCCCATTAGGAAGCAATGCTTTAGCAGAGCGCGAATGTCTGTGTGGCAGCGAATGCAGTTCCAAGGGACAGTGAAAACCAGCTAGAGCTTTCAGTGCTGGCAGCTTTCCTGTGGGCGCAATCTCTGGACGTTTCCAATTTGGCAGCCGGGCTCTGCCAGAGAGAGATACAGAGTGTTGCCCCATTACGAAGCAATGCTTTAGCAGAGCGCGAATGTCTGTGTGGCAGCGAATGCAGTTCCAAGGGACAGTGAAAACCAGCTAGAGCTTTCAGTGCTGGCAGCTTTCCTGTGGGCGCAATCTCTGGACGTTTCCAATTTGGCAGCCGGGCTCTGCCAGAGAGAGATACAGAGTGTTGCCCCATTACGAAGCAATGCTTTAGCAGAGCGCGAATGTCTGTGTGGCAGCGAATGCAGTTCCAAGGGACAGTGAAAACCAGCTAGAGCTTTCAGTGCTGGCAGCTTTCCTGTGGGCGCAATCTCTGGACGTTTCCAATTTGGCAGCCGGGCTCTGCCAGAGAGAGATACAGAGTGTTGCCCCATTAGGAAGCAATGCTTTAGCAGAGCGCGAATGTCTGTGTGGCAGCGAATGCAGTTCCAAGGGACAGTGAAAACCAGCTACAGCTTTCAGTGCTGGCAGCTTTCCTGTGGGCGCAATCTCTGGACGTTTCCAATTTGGCAGCCGGGCTCTGCCAGAGAGAGATACAGAGTGTTGCCCCATTACGAAGCAATGCTTTAGCAGAGCGCGAATGTCTGTGTGGCAGCGAATGCAGTTCCAAGGGACAGTGAAAACCAGCTAGAGCTTTCAGTGCTGGCAGCTTTCCTGTGGGCGCAATCTCTGGACGTTTCCAATTTGGCAGCCGGGCTCTGCCAGAGAGAGATACAGAGTGTTGCCCCATTAGGAAGCAATGCTTTAGCAGAGCGCGAATGTCTGTGTGGCAGCGAATGCAGTTCCAAGGGACAGTGAAAACCAGCTAGAGCTTTCAGTGCTGGCAGCTTTCCTGTGGGCGCAATCTCTGGACGTTTCCAATTTGGCAGCCGGGCTCTGCCAGAGAGAGATACAGAGTGTTGCCCCATTACGAAGCAATGCTTTAGCAGAGCGCGAATGTCTGTGTGGCAGCGAATGCAGTTCCAAGGGACAGTGAAAACCAGCTAGAGCTTTCAGTGCTGGCAGCTTTCCTGTGGGCGCAATCTCTGGACGTTTCCAATTTGGCAGCCGGGCTCTGCCAGAGAGAGATACAGAGTGTTGCCCCATTACGAAGCAATGCTTTAGCAGAGCGCGAATGTCTGTGTGGCAGCGAATGCAGTTCCAAGGGACAGTGAAAACCAGCTAGAGCTTTCAGTGCTGGCAGCTTTCCTGTGGGCGCAATCTCTGGACGTTTCCAATTTGGCAGCCGGGCTCTGCCAGAGAGAGATACAGAGTGTTGCCCCATTACGAAGCAATGCTTTAGCAGAGCGCGAATGTCTGTGTGGCAGCGAATGCAGTTCCAAGGGACAGTGAAAACCAGCTAGAGCTTTCAGTGCTGGCAGCTTTCCTGTGGGCGCAATCTCTGGACGTTTCCAATTTGGCAGCCGGGCTCTGCCAGAGAGAGATACAGAGTGTTGCCCCATTACGAAGCAATGCTTTAGCAGAGCGCGAATGTCTGTGTGGCAGCGAATGCAGTTCCAAGGGACAGTGAAAACCAGCTAGAGCTTTCAGTGCTGGCAGCTTTCCTGTGGGCGCAATCTCTGGACGTTTCCAATTTGGCAGCCGGGCTCTGCCAGAGAGAGATACAGAGTGTTGCCCCATTACGAAGCAATGCTTTAGCAGAGCGCGAATGTCTGTGTGGCAGCGAATGCAGTTCCAAGGGACAGTGAAAACCAGCTAGAGCTTTCAGTGCTGGCAGCTTTCCTGTGGGCGCAATGTCTGGACGTTTCCAATTTGGCAGCCGGGCTCTGCCAGAGAGAGATACAGAGTGTTGCCCCATTACGAAGCAATGCTTTAGCAGAGCGCGAATGTCTGTGTGGCAGCGAATGCAGTTCCAAGGGACAGTGAAAACCAGCTAGAGCTTTCAGTGCTGGCAGCTTTCCTGTGGGCGCAATGTCTGGACGTTTCCAATTTGGCAGCCGGGCTCTGCCAGAGAGAGATACAGAGTGTTGCCCCATTACGAAGCAATGCTTTAGCAGAGCGCGAATGTCTGTGTGGCAGCGAATGCAGTTCCAAGGGACAGTGAAAACCAGCTAGAGCTTTCAGTGCTGGCAGCTTTCCTGTGGGCGCAATGTCTGGACGTTTCCAATTTGGCAGCCGGGCTCTGCCAGAGAGAGATACAGAGTGTTGCCCCATTACGAAGCAATGCTTTAGCAGAGCGCGAATGTCTGTGTGGCAGCGAATGCAGTTCCAAGGGACAGTGAAAACCAGCTAGAGCTTTCAGTGCTGGCAGCTTTCCTGTGGGCGCAATCTCTGGACGTTTCCAATTTGGCAGCCGGGCTCTGCCAGAGAGAGATACAGAGTGTTGCCCCATTACGAAGCAATGCTTTAGCAGAGCGCGAATGTCTGTGTGGCAGCGAATGCAGTTCCAAGGGACAGTGAAAACCAGCTAGAGCTTTCAGTGCTGGCAGCTTTCCTGTGGGCGCAATCTCTGGACGTTTCCAATTTGGCAGCCGGGCTCTGCCAGAGAGAGATACAGAGTGTTGCCCCATTACGAAGCAATGCTTTAGCAGAGCGCGAATGTCTGTGTGGCAGCGAATGCAGTTCCAAGGGACAGTGAAAACCAGCTAGAGCTTTCAGTGCTGGCAGCTTTCCTGTGGGCGCAATCTCTGGACGTTTCCAATTTGGCAGCCGGGCTCTGCCAGAGAGAGATACAGAGTGTTGCCCCATTACGAAGCAATGCTTTAGCAGAGCGCGAATGTCTGTGTGGCAGCGAATGCAGTTCCAAGGGACAGTGAAAACCAGCTAGAGCTTTCAGTGCTGGCAGCTTTCCTGTGGGCGCAATCTCTGGACGTTTCCAATTTGGCAGCCGGGCTCTGCCAGAGAGAGATACAGAGTGTTGCCCCATTACGAAGCAATGCTTTAGCAGAGCGCGAATGTCTGTGTGGCAGCGAATGCAGTTCCAAGGGACAGTGAAAACCAGCTAGAGCTTTCAGTGCTGGCAGCTTTCCTGTGGGCGCAATCTCTGGACGTTTCCAATTTGGCAGCCGGGCTCTGCCAGAGAGAGATACAGAGTGTTGCCCCATTACGAAGCAATGCTTTAGCAGAGCGCGAATGTCTGTGTGGCAGCGAATGCAGTTCCAAGGGACAGTGAAAACCAGCTAGAGCTTTCAGTGCTGGCAGCTTTCCTGTGGGCGCAATGTCTGGACGTTTCCAATTTGGCAGCCGGGCTCTGCCAGAGAGAGATACAGAGTGTTGCCCCATTAGGAAGCAATGCTTTAGCAGAGCGCGAATGTCTGTGTGGCAGCGAATGCAGTTCCAAGGGACAGTGAAAACCAGCTAGAGCTTTCAGTGCTGGCAGCTTTCCTGTGGGCGCAATGTCTGGACGTTTCCAATTTGGCAGCCGGGCTCTGCCAGAGAGAGATACAGAGTGTTGCCCCATTACGAAGCAATGCTTTAGCAGAGCGCGAATGTCTGTGTGGCAGCGAATGCAGTTCCAAGGGACAGTGAAAACCAGCTAGAGCTTTCAGTGCTGGCAGCTTTCCTGTGGGCGCAATGTCTGGACGTTTCCAATTTGGCAGCCGGGCTCTGCCAGAGAGAGATACAGAGTGTTGCCCCATTACGAAGCAATGCTTTAGCAGAGCGCGAATGTCTGTGTGGCAGCGAATGCAGTTCCAAGGGACAGTGAAAACCAGCTAGAGCTTTCAGTGCTGGCAGCTTTCCTGTGGGCGCAATCTCTGGACGTTTCCAATTTGGCAGCCGGGCTCTGCCAGAGAGAGATACAGAGTGTTGCCCATTACGAAGCAATGCTTTAGCAGAGCGCGAATGTCTGTGTGGCAGCGAATGCAGTTCCAAGGGACAGTGAAAACCAGCTAGAGCTTTCAGTGCTGCAGCTTTCCTGTGGCGCAATCTCTGGACGTTTCCAATTTGGCAGCCGGGCTCTGCCAGAGAGAGATACAGAGTGTTGCCCCATTACGAAGCAATGCTTTAGCAGAGCGCGAATGTCTGTGTGGCAGCGAATGCAGTTCCAAGGGACAGTGAAAACCAG